>NW_027152182.1:95129-110909 GCF_004359215.1 Bremia lactucae
CTACTGGGGAAGACCTAGGCTCTGTTGAACCTCCAGGAGGTGAGAATAAACAGAACCTAGCCCCAATTAACTCGGTGCGTAATGGCAATGGGCGTGAGTACAAGCCTGGCCTGTTAGTCGCTCAAGCGACTGTGAAGGGCATTAATAAGTTATGGTCAAATTAAATTGACTCAGGAGCGTCTTGAAATTATGTTCGACGTCTTTCCTTTGGAAGAAATCAACAATACGTTGAGGCGCAAGGCGCATGAAAGTGTTACAATCACTGTTCCCTTAAAGACTGGGACTCGTGTCATTGTTCCTAAAGTTCCATTGAACCTAGGCATAAAGATCTGGACTTTGACAGTATGGAACGCTGTCCCGTCCTTGTTTTGAATTCGAGATATGATCTCATCCTTGGTATGGCCTGCTTAGAATACCATGAGCCATGGATCGATTGGAGGTCTAAGATCTTAGGCGTCATGCGCAATGTTCCTAGCAAAGTTTTGGAGACTCATGACCCCACCTTTGCTAGGCAACAAAGAGCTATTGGCGCGGATCATTGAATGAGTCTATCAGTGTTTTAGACATTGGCATGTCTGAGTTAAGAAACTCTAATGTTAAAAACCTTAATTCTGAGCCCGACTCAGCAGAAATAAGTGGAACGGCACGTACTCCGTCGAGTGACACTCGTTATAATAACGATTCACTGAATGCTGAAAGCATTGTGGGCCGAAGTCCAAATCATCAAGGGTGCAATATCCCTGAGATACGTGGAGTGGAACGTCTAAGTCCACCGAGTGTGGTCGGCCGAGGTGGCACCACACTGAGTGTCAATAGTGACACTATTGGCGGTTCGCCAGGGCATTTTAGGTCAAACCCTCCTAAGGCACGTAAAGCGACACGTAAACGTTCGCCGCACAAGGAAATTGAGTTACCTAACTCCTTGTCGGATGTCAAATTAGACACCATGTCTTGTATAGAACCAATACAGGCTGGAAAATCCGGGAACGGGAATGTCCCGGCCTCTAAGAGGCATATTGTCTCCACTCCAAGACAGGATGGACACGAAGTGTGTTTCCCCTCACAAAGTGATACGAGTGAGCAAGTACATACGCTTGTAAATGGCGTAACCTGTAACATTGAGGGGGAAGTTACCCTTGCGGCAATCCCTTCGTTAAATGCTCTTTTAGAGCTCGACGAAATGTCTATTGATGAGTGCGGTCGAGCCTTAAAAGCTGGTGACTTATCTGAAATGGTGGTCATTCGACCAACAATTGAGTTAAACTCATCGTCACTTCTAGACGAAGCTGTCCTGGATAACACAAAAGCTGCACTTAGTGCGCGAAATAGGTCATCGATCCTTAAAGATCCTACGGATCCCTTTTATTCCTTGATTATGGAATTCCAAGATGTGGTATGTAATAATCCACCATTTGTTTCACCTCTGGATAGAGAATTTCGTCATGAAATTGACTTGGTTTCGGGAACCAAATACTGTGCCAGAAGACAATGGCCTTTACCAAGGGAGCAGTGTGACGTCATTGACGATTTCTTCCGTGCTAAGCACGAGGCTGGAATGGTACGGGAGAGCAAATCTCCTCATTCGACACCGACTTCTTGTGTCAAAAAGCCAAATGGTAAATGGCGCATTGTACATGCTTATAATAAGCTTAATGCTGTCACTAAACCAGCACAAACCCCCATTCCTAATGAGGATGTTCTTCAGAACAATATGGTGGGATGTACAATGTACAGTGCACTGGTCTTAGTCGATGGTTACTACCAACTGCTCATGCAAGCTAGCGATATCCCGCTTACAGCGGTTAGCACCCCAAGCGGTATGCTATGGGAGTGGTTGGTTATGCCACAAGGGCTTTCCAACGCCCCGTCAACATTTAATCGTCTAGTGACACAACTGTTCCGCCCTCATCGAGCTTATGCACAGACTTATTTCGATGACATTTTGTCGATAGTCGTGCGGAGCAGGGTCGGTCGGATATGGAAAACCATTTTGCCATTTGCGAACAGTGCTCGAGTGTATGCGCAAAAATAAATTGTATGCCAATGCATCCAAATGCATTTGTGGCGCAGACGAAAATCCTCTTTTAGGATGCTTCATTGGAAAGCGAGGCCTTAGAGCGGATCCCGCTAAGGTAAAAACGATAGTAGATTGGCCGGTTCCTAAAAACCAAAAGGATTTGCGTTAGTGGTTGGGTCTCGCCAATTATTTACGCAAATATAGCAAAACCTACGCTGATATGGCTAGGCCATTATCTAATCTCCTTAAAAGGTTACAGAATGGTGTTGGACTAGCACCGAAAAGAATGCTTTTCGAGCGTTAACGATAGTCTAATCCATGCCCCGATTCTGGCACTGCCAAACCCAAATTGGCCTTTAGTGTCGTCTGTGACGCATCAGATTTTGACATTGGCAGTGCTCTGTTACAAACAGATGTTGATGGGCATGAGCGTGTTATTGCGTTCGAGTCTAGACAGCTTAAAACTGCAGAAAAGAACTACCCAGTTCATGACAAAGAGTTACTTGCTATGAAGTATGCTCTCGTCAAATTCAGAGTTCACCTGCTCGGCTCTAAGCCGTTTCTGATTTATACAGATCACCCGTCATTACGCACGGCGACTAAGTCGCCCCATCTCTCACATAGAATGGCCCGATGGCTATCCTTTTTGCGGAATACAACTTCGAGGTGAAGTATAAACCCGGCAAGCAAAATGCTTTGGCCGATGCGTTACCACGCAGGCCGGATTATGAGCTTTCTCATTTAACGACTATCATGTTGCCTATTCCTGAATATATCCATTCGGCCTACGCCAAGGATGAACAGTGTGTAGCTCTGCTACGAACTTTAAGGAACCCGGATATAGGTATTAAATTACCGGCACGTTTGCGTGCGAGGTTACATCGATTTTCTATCGATAACAACCTGTTGCTTTATTGCACAGACATCGCGGATCCTCCGCGTGTCGTTGTTCCTCATGATGAGGATTTGAAGTACCGAATCCTTTGAGGCACGCGATACTGTCCTTGGTGGTCATCTCGGTAAAGAAAAGGCCTCGGCTCTGTAAGCCAGAAATATTGGTGGCCCAAACTTTATAATGGGTCAGCACATATGTTCGCACATGCGAAACGTGCCAACGGGTTAAACCCTCGCCCCGTGCTGCTGCGCCACTGGCGAGTCTTCCCGCCCCCATAGGTTGCTGGGAGTTCATAAGTATGGATTTTGTTTTTGGGCTACCGAAAGATTCAGCCGGTAACTCCGGTATAGTGGTCTTTGTTGACCGTTTGAGCAAAATGGCTACTTTGCGGCCGTGCCGGATTCCATTGATGGAGAGGGTACAGCAAGGCTGTTTATTCATCGCGTATTTCGACAACATGATTTTCCAGTGGCAATTGTCTCTGATCGGGATCCCCCTTTCACGGGTAAAGTCTGGGAATCAATTTTCCGAGTGTTTGGCACCAGATTGGATATGTCCACTGCGGACCATCCGCAGACCGATGGTCAAACTGAACGTGTCAATCGCATCATTGAAGACGTTTAACGCAGCGTGTGTGCTCCGACACCAAAGCGCTGGAGCTCAATGCTCCCAGTAGTGGAGTTTGCGTGAAATAACGGTGTTCATGCCTGTATAGGCTATACTCCGTTTTATGGAAACGGTCTTACCCACCCGCGCGTTCTATTAACGATACCACTGCGTGGTTCAGGGCTTGGCATGGAGAATTGGCCAATGAATTGCTGATATCAGCCCTGTTATCGTTCGGAAAAAAGTAAGCGAGTTTCTCGCGACGCGATTTAGTGTCTTATGCCATGTAAGGGATACGATGGCTGATAGCCAAGACAAACAAAAAGAACAACCAGATGTCAAATGCAGAAGCTGTATTAATTCTTATATGGTCGGAGACCGAGTTCTACTAAACGCTAAAAATCTACCTACCAACTTGGTTTCCGCGGTCTTCAAGACCAAATTGCACCCGCGCTTTATTGGACCGTTTACGGTCGTGGCCAAGAAGGGTCTAGCTTACACGCTAAACCTTCCTAGCAAGCTGCGTACATACCCAGTGTTCTCCGTTGGCTTGCTTAAGCCATATCGGGACCCTTCCCAAGTGAACTTGAAGGCGCTTGCGCCGAGACAGGCGGTCGTGCCGCAGATTGCTGCATCCTCACCAGGATATCCAGCTGGCCCTCTAAACGAGGCTGCTGACGCTCTAGCGTCGAAAGACGGCCCCGAACCGCCTCAAAAGAGATCTCAACCCGAGCAAAGACCTCACGAAGATGTTGCACCTCGTGCCGTAGAGCATCAAATGCTTCCGCCGAAATTTCGGCTCCTTCCCGCGCTGCTTGATGCGCGAAGGAACCGTCAGTTTCATGTGGAGAAACTTTTAAAGCGACGTCGTCGTGAGGGTCAATACCAGTATCTGGTGAAGTGGCTAGGGTAACCCTCTTCTGAAAACTTTTGGGAGTTCGAGGTACCTCTTTGGCAAGATTGCCCGTAAGCCGTTGACGTTTTTGAGCGCCAAGCTCAGGGTCAACTCGCGTCAAACGACGCTTCTCACCACTAAACGTGGGATTAGGTGGACTAAAAGCCTAAGTGCGGCTTCGATCCTTGGTTGTACGATCAACCGAAGCACTGAAATATCAACTAGGCCTTTCTTCGTTTTGTGGCATAAATGCCGAACATAACTGGCCTTTGGCCTCAAGCTTAGCTAAGTCGAAGCGAAGCTTCCGTTCCAAGCGAACATCACCTCTATCCGCAGACTCTGTGATATTCCAGATATTACGAAGTTTGCGGGCCCGGTGAACCCAGTTCTCAAATGAGACTTCGTTTTCAGTCCTGGTTTCGTTTGGAAACAAAACGATCGTAATTTCCCATATGTAGGTCACCGAAGCCCCACGAGCTTGATCATGTAAACGCGTCAGATACTGGCTTCGCGTCATTACCTTTGGCTTAAGGCATTGCTCATGAAGAGCGTCGCGGGCAGCGATCTCCTCCGGCGTCCTCGCCGGGTCACCGGAGATCCAGATGCCCAAGCTGTGACCCGCTATCTCTTTAAGACGCTCGTCCGCACTAAGCGGAGTGAGTCTATATTCACTATGAGCTTTAGCTTTCGCTATGTCGGCAGCTCGACGACGAGCTCTTTTCTCTATGAGGATTATCTGCTCTTGCTCTTTACCGAGCGGATTCGTAATGATATAGGATTCAGGGTCCCGTGTCCTGCTCAATGCAGTTACGACATCAGCGGTACAACGTTCTGGGAACGGACTCGGGGCCCGCCGACGATCATCCGGAGGAGAAGGCGTAAGAGAACGACGCCCTTTCTCCTCCTCCTATGATGGAGAGTGACTTTCAAAGTCCACCATTCCCTCATCGTCGAGGAAGGTGCTAAGAGTCTGTGACTCACGCTTGATTTTCATTAGACAAAGGAAAGAAAAACACAACCGAACGCTTAGATGTTTAGGTTCCAACCTCAAAGAGGCAATGAAGCGAATCTTGTCACTCGGTGTCAACAGTCTGATGGGGGAGGGTGTAATGGGGCACGCATCGGTTGAAGAACCGTTGTTGTGGTACATTTACTTTATGGGCAAAATACCCTTTTATCCAATTTTAAAATAGTTAGTCAGTTAGATCCAATTTATTATGGGTAACAAATGTGGTCGCCGCCAGATATAAATCTGGCGGCCAAAATCTATTTTAAATTAGCTAGGGTAAGGTTTTAGATTTAAATAATTAAATAAAGCGCAGTTTTCCCTCCGCTACATAAGAACTTCAAAGTCGATGACCGAATGGCTGTATTTTGTGTGGCTTACACATTTGATGAAGTTGTGCACACTATCCAACACTGCAAGTTCTCAGTCAGTTTGATTGAAGCTGAAATATAGTTTCGGTGTATTTACTGCCTATTGCGAACGATAGTATTACTGCTATGTATTCTTAACTTCATGAATTCTACTTGTCTTTTCAGCTCTTGTTGAGATGTACGGTGATTTCTAAATGACCGCCTTCACTAGCCCGAGGAACCCAAAGCTTCAGCGACCCGCCATTATTACTCGGAAGACCAAGAAAGCCAGCCCGCCACCGATCGAGGTACAACGTCTTTCCTCCTAACTCCTCCACACTTGATATCCACGTCACGATCTTGCCAGCAGGAACGTCCTTCTCATCAAATTTATCACCACCCGAGAGAATATTTACCGCTACATTTTTTGTGTCGTTGCTGACAAAGGTAATTACGACAACTCCGTCGCCCTTACGCTTCCACGACGTGCTGCTTCCCTTAAAAATATCGCCGACGATTCGAAGGCCAAGCGTATCAGGGACTGTACCATCGTCAATCTCACCAACGAGCTGCGTGGGGCCGCAGATCGTTTCAATGTATTCGGACAGCATCCCAGAGATACGCGTGAGATCGATATAGAACAGCGTAGCAATAGCCATAAGAACTCTGTCGGCTACGACTCGAGTGTACTGCTTCGCAGTTAGTGAGGTGCCATTGTCACTTTTGCCGTTGTCAATTAAGTCGTCCACTATCACGCCATATGTCTTGCGAAGCATGTCTCGTGTCTTGTACGCAGTAGCCTCATTTGTTTCTTCGGTCAGTTGGACCATGCAGTTATTGGTAACTGTCGGAATGTCGTGCAACATGAGATCGGACTGGTAGACTTGGACACGCAAAGCATCTTGGGAGATGCCTGGGTTCTCCTCCTTCATTTCGGCAATTGTCCTCCAAGTGCGATCGGTGATTCGCTGTAGTTCGTAGCCGCACGTCGAGTTTGATTCCAATCCCTTTTTTAAGGACGTTATGTCCGCGTCGTCAAGATCGTTTACTGCTTTTGTAAAGTTGCTCCGCAGCAGGAAGGCTCTAAAGTTGTCCCAAGTGCTGAATAAATTCTCCTGGCGAGCGAGGATCTCACCGAGCATCACTTGCATCGTCCCCAACGCTACACTGGCAGGATCGAGGACTTCCCAATTGTAAGACCGTCCGAAACACATGACAATGCTAACAGGAAGATCGATCGTGATGTAACTCGTCTGGTATATTGCCAAAAGAATTTGATCCTCAGCCGTTTGCGGATTCGAAACTTTTATCGCTCGAACATAATTGACAATAGCACGCATTGTTCCCAACATGGCTCGGGCGCATTTGATACCGATTCGAACAGTCTTTGACAATTTTGAAAATGCCCCGAAGACTCCCAAAATCTGAACAGAAAAAAATGCATTTGCCACACTGACAAACTTTGCGTAAATTGCAGATCCACAATCATCACTTTGGCGAAGACACTCAACGCCACATTCAACAGGGTAAGCCATGGGGCACTGGGCCCAGCAAACTTTCGTGTTGTAAAAAAAGCCATACGGACATGTATCCATGATGAAAGCCTTTCGCCAGCAAGCCTTGTCGAATGCAGGGTCAGATGGTTTGCCTATGCTGGAACCAATCCAGTTACGGAACGTTGACACGATATTGTCTTTGGTATAAGCGGTTGATCCAATCTTGATATTCTTAGGTAGTTCAACATTTACAGTTGCGACCTTGCTCAAACTGGAGGCGAAATAGTAGGTGCCCGACTGCTTGCGATTGTCATTCTTCGAATTTCGAAATGCATCGGAGTCTGAGATATTGATGTCGTTAGAATTGACCCTGCCTGAAGCACTTGCAGACGTTGCCACCGTTGGTGTCACCGAGGCCGATGGGTGGTACTGCCAACTAAATTTCGCAGACTGCTTCGCTTCTGCGTCCAATGAGCTAATGACGACTGCTATCAACGCAATGGTCAGCAATTTGCGCCAAGTTTTCATTGTTATATCGGTGTGGGGCGCGATACGAATGCAAATAGAAGATTGACGGAGCGTATGAACCATCACAATGGCCTGGCTGTGCCCCTAAATGATAAGTTCCAACATCAAGACGTGAGCGCCCGGCTCCGTTGCGTGTTTCGGTTAACAATTGGCCTCGCACCTAATGCATCATTCAAATTTAAACAGAAAGATGATGATAGAAATTGCATGTAAAGGCTCCGTCCGTGATTATTAACTCTTGATGATAGCATGTTTGGAGCGGCCGGAAGTTCTCGAAGAAAGAAATGCAGCACTGCCAATAGTAATAGAGATTACGCGTATTGTTTCAAACCTGAGTAATTAAGGTGAATTTTGACAATTGGGGCTGAGAGCAGGATGAATCCGACGGTGAAATGGTCCATGATCCTTGCGATTTGACATCGAGCCGGTTTCGCAAAATAAAAAATCGGATCGCATCGTATATAAATATAGGAACACTTCGCTGCAATTCAGTATTGTATAAACAAGATATTGCAAAAATTGCTCTCTGTAACGTTGAGCTGGAAATCGTAGAGCTGATAATATTAATAAAATATTGTCCGATGGCGCATTCGGAGCTGATTTGTTGACGACACTGGTCACCCAACGAACATATGTCGTAAAACTTATCCGACGGCGGAAAGAACCGAAGTCGGATTAAAGTCGTCGACATTGAAGTATGAATGGACGCCCCCTGTAAATCGGCAAACCTTGAAAATTTAAGCTCGCTATAATCAAGAGATATTGGCATGTAAGAGTCTCTTTAATCGTTGTCGATTTGTCTGAGCACAATGGTGTTGTCCGTCATCGAGCATGTGTTAAAGATTTGCTTAGAGGGTTGCAAATCAAAATATACAAATTAGTGTCGAGACGGTGTAAAAGGGTGTGTCTTTACATGAAATTAACACTTGAAGATTCTTAATTAATCTAGGGAACCGGTATAGGCATTTCGGTATAGCCACACACCCCCGTCTGTATTTAATAAAGACGTCATATTAAATAATTTCTGTAGCGGAGCTACCTCGTTACTAAAGTCGAGGAAGACTTTCAGACTCAGAGAGTCACTTAGTTTTATTGAACTAACGGGTTTAACAACTCAGGGAGTCGTACAAGCTATTAAAGCTTAAGGAATCCTAGTTCAAGGGATTCCGGGATTCGTAGAACCAAGTAGCAACTAGTGCCCAAGAGGATATACCTTAGAAAGGATTCTATCTCTTACAGATCAATGCGCAAGCCTTAGGAAGGCACTTAATGCTTTAAGATCAAAAGGGGAACTGCACTTTAATTAATTATTTAAATCTAAAAACCTTACTCTAGCTAATTAAAAGTAGATTTTGGCCGCCAGATTTATATCTGGCGGCGACCACATTTGTTATTCATAATAAATGGGATTTAAGTAACTAACAATTCTGAAATGAGATATATGGATATTTTACCCATAAAGTAAATGTACCGCAACAACGGTTCTCCAACCGATGTGTGCCTCATTACACCCTCCTTCATCAGACTGTTGACACCGAGTGACACGCTTCATTTCCTATTTGGGGTTCGAGCTTAAACAGCTAACCGCTCGGTTGTGTTTTTCATTCCTTTGTCTCATGACAATCAAGCGTGAGTCACAGACTCTTAGCACCTTCCTCGACGATGAGGGAATGGTGGACTTTGAAAGTCACTCTCCATCATAGGAGGAGGAGAAAGGGCGTCGTTCTCTTACGCCTTCTCCTCCGGATGATCGTCGGCGGGCCCCGAATCCGTTCCCAGAACGTTGTACCGCTGATGTCGTAACTGCATTGAGCAGGACACGGGACCCTGAATCCTATATCATTACGAACCCGCTCGGTGAAGAGCAAGAGCAGATAATCCTCATAGAGAAAAGAGCTCGTCGTCGAGCTGCCGACATAGCGAAAGCTAAAGCTCATAGTGAATATAGACTCACTCCGCTTAGTGCGGACGAGCGTCTTAAAGAGATAGCGGGTCACAGCTTGGGCATCTGGATCTCCGGTGACCCGGCGAGGACGCCGGAGGAGATCGCTGCCCGCGACGCTCTTCATGAGCAATGCCTTAAGCCAAAGGTAATGACGCGAAGCCAGTATCTGACGCGTTTACATGATCAAGCCCGTGGGGCTTCGGTGACCTACATATGGGAAATTACGATCGTTTTGTTTCCAAACGAAACCAGGACTGAAAACGAAGTCTCATTTGAGAACTGGGTTCACCGGGCCCGCAAACTCCGTAATATCTGGAATATCACAGAGTCTGCGGATAGAGGTGATGTTCGTTTGGAACAGAAGCTTAGCTTCGATTTCGCTAAGCGTAAGGCCAAAAACCAGTTACGTTCGGCATTTATGCCAAAAAAGGAAGAAAGGCTTTGCCGATATTAAGCGTACAACCGTGGATCGAAGCCGCACTGAGGCCTTAGATCCACCTGATCCCACGTTTAGTGGTGGGAAGCGTCGTTTGACGCGAGTTGACCCTGAGCTTGGCGCTCAAAAACGTCAACGGCGTACGGGCAATCTTGCCGAAGAGGTACCTCGAACTCCCAAGAGATTTCGGAAGAGGGGTACCCTAGCCACTTCACCAGATACTGGTATTGACCCTCACGACGACGTCGCTTTAAAAGTTTCTCCACATGAAACTGACGGTTCCTTCGCGCATCAAGCAGCGCGGGAAGGAGCCGAAATTTCGGCGGAAGCATTTGATGCTCTACGGCACGAGGTGCAACATCTTCGTGAGGTCTTTGCTCGGGTTGAGATCTCTTTTGAGGCGGTTCGGGGCCGTCTTTCGACGCTGGAGCGTCAGCAGCCTCGTTTAGAGGGCCAGCTGGACATCCTGGTGAGGATGCAGCAATCTGCGGCACGACCGCCTGTCTCGGCGCAAGCGCCTTCAAGTTCACGTGGGAAGGGTCCCGATATGGCTTAAGCAAGCCAACGTAGAACACTGGGTATGTACGCAGCTTGCTAGGAAGGTTTAGCGTATAAGCTAGGCCCTTCTTGGCCACGACCGTAACTTACCTTTGGAAATAACTTTTAAAGAAGATACTGAGACATTGGATGTCTTAGCAAATAATAGATCAGGTGTAGGCGCTTATACACTTGGTCTGCATGGTAATCCAAGGATGACATCAAATTTGTCATCCAAATTTAGTACGGTGAAATTTTTATCGTACTGTATACGTATTGAATGCCAACTAAACGTTTCTTTACCTTAACAGATGCGCCTGTTGCTAGGCGCACTGTCATTCTCGTTAGAGGCATAATGCGCTCAACAAACTTGAGCTTGCGATCTTCTAGCGATTAGCCCCATTGTCGACTTGGGTGTTTAATGGCAACTTTTTTGCCACTGTGATTTTTAAGGTGCTGAGATTAACCTCATCACCTGGGGTATTTACATGCAATGTTTGTGTGTGAGGAGCAACTTTCGTCAAAAGGTATAAAGAAACGAGAAATATGCGGCCAAAGTCGAGTTTATACAACATGAACTCGACGGGCCCCAAGAAAAAGTGATCTTGCTTCACCACCAAGGCTCTCAACACACAGAGGTGTTAGGAGAATAGGGTGCTTAATAGTTGGAACTGTTGAGAAATCAGCATTTACATGCTGATAGCGGGCTGACGCTTTCGCGTCGACCCGAAAGCTTAAAGATCGAAATCTTTAAGTTCAAGGCAGTCGGAGACGACTCCCTTCTAAGATGGTGTTTTGAATTGTACGACGCCACTAAGGCTTGCCGCATCGATGACGATGCGACGAATGTGAAGTTTGGCATGACCAACTTGACAGGACTCACCAAATCTTGGTCTTAAGGATCAAGCTTCATCGTATGTGGTCTTTGATCGTTGACCCGGCTCAAGCAAACCTTTGGGCCGCCACATGCCGAATTCAGGGCTCGAACAGAGATCCTGGATTTAAAGCAGGGCAAGCGTGATCTTCACCCTTATGCCCAACATACACGATACCTTGTAAGTGGTATCGTGATCTTTTTAATAGATGGTAGTACACTGGTAATTGTGTTTATCAAGGGTCTTGAGATAATCCTGTCAAGACCAACCTGTTCGGGCTCGAATTAGAGACGCTAGATTAAGTGATCTCTGTAGCCGAACAAGAGGACTTCAGCCTAAAATAGGCTTTCGTCCACTCGTGTGCTTATCGGCCAAATATGCGACTGAAGACGGATGTCCAGGACCTATGGACCTCTCGTATGTAGAGAGCGAGAAAACTCGCTCTTCAAGATACGAACGATTGCAAAGATGCAATCGTCGTCAAAAGACAGGGCACTACGCCGAGCAAACAACATGGCGTTAACAGCTGGCCCGTCTACGGCCGAACATGCGTTCGACCGCTTTTAATTCAAGGTCACTCAAAATAGTGATTTTTTTCACGCAATGCCTGAAGCGATAAAAAAATAAATATTTATAAATATTTACTTAATGAAAAAATATTTTTCGACTTAATATCTCATTTTCGGTGTAAACGAAATACTCTACCCAAACCTCCCTCTCACTCCAATTAGCAGATCTGGAGGGGCTTGAAATCTCCCTCCTTCTTCATCGAACATGCTTACGTTGGATGGAACGTGCGTAGGCCGTTAAACGGAGTACCAAGTGCTACCACGTGTACGTAACGATATTTTATCGACTCACTTAGTATATTATTAACAAACTATGTATAACGCCTTTTAGTATAACGGGTGTCTCATTACATGAATATTTCCTATAAGAGGAATAATCAATATTATTTTTTATGAGAGGAAATAAATTAAGATCTCGAACTATTATCTTTATTATTTTGACTTGATTAGGTAATATTGACGCAATAAGACATTAGTTCTATTGATTGGTTGATTTAAGTTTATATTAACCCCGCCAATCGTTATAAGACACGATTGTGCGGTGTGCAAGTAGGCGCCATACATAGCTTGTTATAAATATCATAGAGTCAGTAGTAGATAGAAGATCGTTACGTAGGAACTTAATATATTAATACAGTTTACTTTTTCTTTCTAAAAGCCTTAGAACTAACATTTGGTAGCTAAGACTACTTAGCTAGCTGTAATTTTCCTTTGCGCGTCGAGTATGTAAAGTAACCGAGCCACCCCACCTTCACGGTAATCAGTGTAGGTTTCTAGTACTGTCAGCAGTACTAACAAAGAATAACCGAGTTTTTAACACCAGTCCGTTCAACGGCCCACGCACGTTCCATCCAACACGGACATGTTGGAGGAAGAAGGAGGGAGCTTTCAAGCTTTAGAAGAAGGCTATCACGCAACGCGTGAAAATTTCGCTTATTTGAGCGACCTTGAATGGAGAGCGATCAAACGGATGAGTTTGGTCGTAGGCGGGCCAGCCGTTAGCGCAATGTTGTTTGCTCTACAAAGAGACGAGCAACATGCGGCGGTAGCCGAGTTCATACACCATGAACTCGACGGGCTCCAAGAAAAAGTAATCTTGCTTCACCAGCAAGGCTCTCAACACGCAGAGGTGTTAGGAGATAGGGTGCTAAACAGCTGAAACTGTTGAGACAGCAGCATTTACATGCTGCTAGTAGGCCAACACTTCCACGTCAATCCGAAAGCTTCAAGATAGAAATCTCCACGTTTAAGGCAGTCGAAGGCGACTCCCTCATAAGATACTTCGTCGAATTAGACGACGACATTTAGGCTACCGCTTCAGTGATGATGCGACGAAAATGAAATTTGGCACGTCAAACTTAGCCGGACGTGCCAAATCTTGGGCCTTGGGGCGCAAGCTTTACGACCCATTAGTCTTTGGGTCGTATGAGGCCTTTAAGACCCGGCTCAGACAAACATTTGAGCCGCCACCGCTGAATTCAGGGCTCGAGCCGAGCTTCTGGATTTGAAGCAGGACAAGCGTGACTTTCAGGCTTATGCCCAACATACACGATACCTGGTCAGTTGTATCGGCGATTAGGTATCCATCATCACCTTAAAGTTAAAAGTAGCAAATTAATTTTTCGCTTAGAGCCCTAGTGGACTGTGGGGCCGTCGAATAACTTTATTCGTCGCCAGTCGCTAGAGGTCGTAGGCTCAAATATGTTGAGCGCAACACCCCTCCAACGAAGATGACGGTGCGTCTAGCGACAGGCGCATCGATAACAGTGATAAGAGATTTACAGTATGATGATGATTTCATCGTACTGGATTTGGATGACAAATTTGATGTCATCCTTGGTTTACCTTGGCTCAGAAAATAAGAGCCAAGGATCAGCTGGCAGCATCGATCCGTAAAGATGCCTTCCACTTGTTCATCAGATGGCCATCTGATGAACGTCTTGGAGCGTCCACAAGCGTGTGGATGTACTACGAGTGAGTGCGATGGCCTCACTTGTGGTACGGTCGTTAGTACGGCGGCACAAGATCACAGTGTGATTACCAATCACCCTGCGAAGTCAGCTGCCGGCGGCTGTGCTAATGCACAGGCAGCGCTGATGGCCCACCACTCGAATAAGTCGAGTGGATTAAGACATGAATGTTCGCCTAGCGGGCGATATTCAAGGAAGATGCCGGTTGTCCAAAATGGACAACACGATGATTCTAGGTCGAGGAGAGAGTCGACCGTAGAGAACCCGAGTGTGATAGCGCAATCACAGTCGACAGACGTTGAGGGAATAAGTCCTCACGTACTTGAGGAAAAATCTCCTCAAATAATTAATTCTGAAGTAACTAGACTGTCAATGATCAACCATGCCGGTTAGTCTTGCGCACTTCGAGGCGCACCCTTGTCAGCAGCAACTTGTGCGCAACTTAGCCGCTCGAGGTGTTTCTATGCAACTTTTCCACTCGACTCGACAGCGGCGATTGAACTTGGTATACCTAAATTTGATCTTAGAGCGCTGATCTGAATTGCAGAAATCGGCTTGGTCATAAGATCTGCTAACATTTCGATTGTCGGGTTGTACTCTAATATCACATGACCATCTCTAACCTTCTCACGACCAAAATGGTATCGAATGTCGATGTGAGGTGCGCTTGTGGAATTTGGGATTCTTGGCCAACGCAATTGCACCTTAATTATCTTCAAACACCTTCACGGGTTCATCGCTTGAGTCTTCGCCGAATTCGCGCATTAAAGCCGTGAGCCAAACTGCCTCTTGAGTTGCTTCTGATAGTGCCATGTACTAAGCTCAGTCGAAGATAGTGCAACGTTCGCTGTAAATTGTTGCGCCAGCTAATGCACGCTTCGTTTAATGCAAACGCGTATCCACTAGTGCTTCGTCTTGATTCGATGTCACCTGCCCAGTCGGCATCGAAATAGCCTTCTAATTTACCGCAACCCGGATCCTGAAAATCGAAGTCCATGTGTTAGAGTCGCTTGCAGGTACCGAAACACAAGCTTCAGAGCTTGCCAGTGAGTCGGGCAAGGATCAGCACCATACTGACTTAGGGTTCCCACTGCGGCAGCAACGGCCGGGCGACTACCAACCATCAGGTACATCAAGGCATCAACAATACTGCGATACGGAACGTTCTTCATCGTCTCGTGGTGCTTGCAGTCATTTTCACACATAGCCTAGGTCAGCTATAATTCAATTTCTCGAGGCGTTCTTACAGGCTTGCAATCCTGCATGCGTACTTAGTTAAACCGACTGCAGAAACTTGGTTTGCCGCATTGACACATCACCAGACTCATCATTTCGCTTGATTTGAATTCCGAGATAGACTTTCAGCTGCCCTAAGTTGGACATCTCGAATCGCTCACTCAAAGCACGCTTTGTCGCCTCGAGTAAAGCCATATTGCTGCAAGCAAGAATTAGAATGTCGACGTAGATCACCACAGATATCATGGCCATTTCATCGCGCTTGCCATACACACAATGGTCCATTTCGCACTTGGTAAATCCAGTCTTGCGCATGAACTCGCAATTGTTTGGTTTACAGTCGGGAAGACTGCTTAAGGCCGTAGAGTGCACGCTGGAGCATGCAAATATGATCTGGATAGTTGGACCTGATAAAACCT
>NW_027152182.1:112064-142726 GCF_004359215.1 Bremia lactucae
AGGTTTTATCAGGTCCAACTATCCAGATCATATTTGCATGCTCCAGCGTGCACTCTACGGCCTTAAGCAGTCTTCCCGACTGTAAACCAAACAATTGCGAGTTCATGCGCAAGACTGGATTTACCAACTGCGAAACGGACCACTGCGTGTACGTCAAGCGCGATGAAATGGCCATGATATTTGTGGTGATCTACGTCGAAATTCTAATTCTTGCGTGCAGCAATATGGCTTTACTTGAGGCGACAAAGCGAGCTTTGAGTAAGCGATTCGAGATGTCCGACTTAGGGTAGCTGAAGTTTTGTCTCGGAATTCAAGTCAAGCGAGATGACGAGTCTGGTGATGTGTCAATGCGGCAAACCAAGTTTCTGCGGTCGGTTTAACTAAGAACGGCATGCAGGATTGCAAGCCTGTAAGAACGCCTCAAGAAATTGACTTAAAGCTGACCAAGGCTATGTGTGAAAATGACTGCAAGCACCACGAGACGATGAAGAACGTTCCGTATCGCAGTAGTGTTGATGCCTTAATGTACCTGATGGTTGGTAGTCGCCCGGACCTTACTGCCGCTGTGGGAACTATAAGTCAGTATGCTGCTGATCCTTGTCCGACTCACTGGCAAGCTCTGAAGCGTGTGTTTCGGTACCTGCAAGCGACTCTAACACATGGACTTCGATTTTCAGGATCCGGGTTGCGGTAAATTAAAAGGCTATTTGGATGCCGACTGGGCAGGTGACATCGAATCAAGACGAAGCACTAGTGGATACGTGTTTGCATTAAACAAAGCGTGCATTAGCTGGCGCAACAATGTACAGCGAACGTTGCACTATCTTCGACTGAGCTTAGTACATGGCACTATCAGAAGCTACTCAAGAGGCAGTTTGGCTCAAGGCTTTAATGCGCGAATTCGGCGAAGACTCAAGCGATGATCCCGTGAAGGCGAACGAAGATAATTGAGGTGCAATTGCGTTGGCCAAGATTCCCAAATTCCACAAGCGCACCAAACACATCGACATTCGATACCATTTTAGTCGTGAGAAGGTTAGAGATGGTCATGTGATATTAGAGTACAACCCGACAATCGAAATGTTAGCAGATCTTATGACCAAGCCGATTTCTGCGATTCAATTCAGCGCTCTAAGATCAAATTTAGGTATACCAAGTTCAATCGCCGCTGTCGAGTCGAGTGGAAGTGTTGCATAAAAACACCTCTAGCGGCCAAGTTGCGCACAAGTTGCTGCTGACAAGGATGCGCCTCGAAGTGCGCAAGACTAACCGACATGTACCGGTTGATCATTTACATCGCGCGACAGCGATCATCTACATGTGACAGCACAACAGATGGTTCCGCGAACGTCCGATGATCTACTTTTGAAATGGGCAAATCATCGTATGCGGACGAATATCGGTTTTCTGTTGAGGAAAGCTCAAGATTCGTATGTGTGGGTGATCGACTCAGGTGCGACCCAGCATTTGTCGCACTCCAAGATGTTAAATGAAAAATACAAGGATATCGACCTGGTTAATGCACATTTTGCGGACGACGGTGTTGTCCAAGCGATTGGTGTTGGTGACATTGTGATGGCGACGACTACTCGAAGCGGCATCAAAAGGGGTTTGCACAAGGGAGTATGGCATATTCCCAAGTTCAGTCGCATTTTAATTTCTGTCAGACGATTCACCAAGGACGTCGCTCAAGTGAACGTTGACAACAAGTGCTGCTCGGTTCAGCAAAGAGGAGATGTTAAACAATTGGCACTTGCGCTGAAAAGGGTTTGTTTTAACTAAGCATGACTCCGGAAACGGTTGAGAGGGTGAACATGGCATGCGAGCCTCGGAATTCGTCTATGTCTAAGTCGTTCCATTGGCATCTTTGTGCTGGAAAGGGTTTGTTTTAACTAAGCATGACTCCGGAACCGGTTGAGAGGGTGAACATGGCATGCGAGCCTTGGAATTCGGCTATGTCTAAGTCGTTCCATTGGCATCTTTGTGCTGGACACATTGGTTGCGGCGGACTAGACGCCATTATTAAAACAATCTTGCAACTGGTGTTGACATTGGGTCCGTCAAGCAGTGGGAACTTTGCGGAGGCTGTGCGCTGGAAAAGCAAACTCGTGTCAAGTTCCAGTCTGCGTTAACAGATCGCTCAAAAAATATTTTGGAAGTTGTCCACAACGATGTGTGTAGACCGATGAGGACTTCCACTTTCGGCGGGTAAAGGATCTTGTTACTTTCATCTACGACAAGTCTCGACACTCCGCAGCGTATCTTATGCAACAAGTCCGAAGTTTTCAACAAGTTTGTTCACTTAGTAAAGTTTGCTGAGAATTTAACCGGCAATTCTGTCAAGATGTTTCGCAGCGACAACGACGGCGAGTACAAGTCAGCTAAGCTGGCTTAATTCTGCGTCGATCGCGGCATTGTCCAGAAGTTTACCCCCCCCCCCGTATACTCCTGAACTCAACGGTGTAGCCGAAAGGATGAATAGGACCCTTGTCGAGTGTGCGCGGTGCATGATTGAGCATGCTGGGTTGGCCAAGGAGTACTCGGAAGAAGCAGTTGTGACTGCTGTTTTTTTCGTAATCGTCTGCCAACTCGTGCTCAAGGCTCGCTTTAGACTCCACACGAGGAATGGATGAAGTAAACGCCGATACTTGCGAACGTCAAGGTGTTTTGGCTGTCATGCGTATGTGCACGTTCCAATGGAGAAGCGCTTGATATTGGACGGTCAAGCAAGTCTGTGCCGTTTTCTTGGATACTTGGAGCACGAAAAGGCGTATCGGTTCGGCAACTATCAACACGCCGGATCATTGTAAATCGCGATGCTAAATTTATGGAGAACACTTGAAACACGGACACGCCTCCGACAGGACAACAGAATATCACAGAGAAATTGCGTGACCGACGGTGAAGGAATTTCGCTGTGATATTATGTTGTCCTGTCGGAGGCGTATCCGTGTTTCAGCAAAGATATGCACGAAGAGTTGTCCGAGATTCCACCAATACAAGAGCAAACGCAAGAATCTGAGCGGCCGAATACGGACTTTTTACCAGGATCGAAGCGCTATCAGAGGACTCAATCGCTTTAAAATTTGTCTCGACCACCAAGTGCTAAACGACGTAAGCACTTGGTGGTCGAGACAAAATTTTAAAGCTTTTTCAATCGCGCAAGTAAAGAAACGCCAGCCCAAGGTCAACAAACGCCTCTTGAAGACATGTCAGCTCTGCTTACGTCGATCAAGGAAGAAGGAAAAAAGACTATGAGTAAGCTGTGGATTCAGTGGGAGAAGTGCCGACATCGTATATGTCAGCTTTGGAATCCACCGACGACACAAGTGGAATGAAGCGTGCGCATCTGAGTTTGAATCGCCGACCAAGAATGATACATTGGAGCTTGTGGACCTGCCACGCAGCAGAAAAGCGATAGGCAGTAAATGGGTGTTCTAGAAAAAAGTAACTCCTGAAGAAGTCACTCGAGCAATACAAAGCACGCCTCGTTGCAAAAGGTTTTCTGCAGAAGTTCGGAGTAGACTTTAAAGAGACATTCGCCCCTGTGACCAAGTTTACATCAATTCGGATTATTCTGAGTATAGCGGCTCAGCATGGCCTAGTTCTACACCAGACGGGGGATATCAAGACAGCGTTTCTTAATAGTCTGCTGGATGAAGAAATCTACATGAAGCAGCCTAAAGGTTTTATCAGGTCCAACTATCCAGATCATGTTTGCATGCTCAAGCGTGCACTCTACGGCCTTAAGCAGCCTCACCGAATGTGGAACCAAACAATTGACGAGTTCATGTGCAAGACTGGATATTTCAAGTGCGAAATGGAGTATTGCGTGTACGTCAAGCGCGATGAAATGGCCATGATATTTGTGGTGGTCTACGTCGACCTTCTAATTCTTGCGTGCAGCAATATGGCTTGACTCGAGGCGACAAAGCCTGCTTTGAGTAAGCGATTCGAGATGTCCGACTTAGGTGAGCTGAAGTTCTGTCTCGGAATTCAAGTCAAGCGAAATGACGAGTCTGGTGATGTGTCAATGCGGCAAACCAAGTTTCTGCAGTCGGTTTAACTAAGAACGGCATGCAGGATTGCAAGCCTGTAAGAACGCCTCAAGAAATTGACTTAAAGCTGACCAAGGCTATGTGTGAAAATGACTGCAAGCACCACGAGACGATGAAAAAAGAACGTTCCGTATCGCAGTAGTGTTGATGCCTTAATGTACCTGATGGTTGGTAGTCGCCCGGACCTTGCTGCCACTGTGAGAACTCTAAGTCAGTATGCTGCTGATCCTTGCCCGACTTACTGGCAAGCTCTGAAGCGTGTGTTTCGGAACCTGCAAGCGACTCTAACACATGGACTTCGATTTTCAGGATCCGGTTGCGGTGAATTAGAATGCTTTTTGGATGCCGACTGGGTAGGTGACATCGAATCGAGACGAAGCACTAGTGGATACCTGTTTGTATTAAACAAAGCGTGCAATAGCTGGCACAACAATTTACAGCGAACGGTTGCACTATCTTCGACAGAGCTGAGTACATGATACTATCAGAAGCTACCCAAGAGGCGGTTTGGCTCAAGGCTTTATTGCACGAATTTGGCGAAGACTCAAGCGATGAACCCGTGAAGGCGAACGAAGATAATCAAGGAGCAATTGCATTGGCCAAGAATCCCAAATTCTACAAGCGCCAAAGCACATCGACATTCCATACCTTTTAGTCGTGAGAAGGTTTGAGATGGTCATGTGATATTAGAGTGTAGCCCGACAATCGAAATGTTAGCAGATCTTATGACCAAACCGATTTCTGCAATTCAATTCAGCGCTCTAAGATCAAATTTAGGCATACCAAGTTCAATCGCCGCTGTCGAGTCGAGTGGAAGCGTTGCATAAAAACACCTTGAGCGGCCAAGTTGCGCACAAATTGCTGCTGACAAGGATGCGCCTCGAAGTGCGCAAGACTAACCGGCATGCACCGGTTGATCATTTACATCGCGCGACAGCGATCATCTACATGTGACATCTCAACAGATGGTTCCGCAAACGTCCGATGATCTACTTTGAGATGGGCAAATGATCTTATGCGGACAAATATCGGTTTTCGGTTGGGAAAGCTCAAGATTCGTCTGTGTGGCTGATCGACTCAGGTGCGGCCCAGCATATGTCGCACTCCAAGATGTTAATGAAAAATACAAGAAAATCGACCTGTTAATGCACATTTCGCGGACGACGGTGTTGTCCAAGCGATTGGTGTTGGTGACATTGTGATGGCGACGACTACTCGAAGCGGCATCAAAAGGGGTTTGCACAAGGGAGTATGGCATATTCCCAAGTTCAGTCGCAATTTAATTTCTGTCAGACGATTCACCAAGGACGTCGCTCCAGTTAATTTCGACAACAAGTGCTGCTCGGTTCAGCTAAAAGGAGATGTTTGGACAATTGGCACTCGCGCTGGACAGGGTTTGTTTTAACTAAGCATGACTCCGGTTCCGGTTGAGATGGTGAAGATGGCATGCAAGCCTTGGAATTCGGCTATGTCTAAGTCGTTTTTTGGCATCTCCGTGTTGGACACATTTGTTACGGCGGACAAGACGCCATAACTAAAAACAATCTTGCAACTGGTTTTGACATTGGGTCAGTCAAGCAGTTGGAGCGTTGCGAAGGCTGTGCGCTGGAAAAGCAAACTCGGGTCAAGTTCCAGTCTGCGTCAACGGATCGTTCAAAATTTATTTTGGAAGTTGTCCACAGCGATGTGTGTTGACCGATGAGGACTTCCACATTCGGCGGGTCAAAGTGTTTTGTTACTTTCATCTATGACAAGTCTCGACACTGCGCAGCGTATCTTATGCGAAACAAGTCCGAAGTTTTCAACAAGTTTGTTCACTTAGTAAAGTTTGCTGAGAATTAACCGGCAATCCTGTCAAGATGCTTCGCAGCGACAACGACGGCGAGTACAAGTCAGCTAAGCTGGCTTAATTCTGCGTTGATCGCGGCATTGTCCAGAAGTTTACCCCCCCCGTATACTCCTGAACGCAATGGTGTAGCCGAAAGGATGAATAGGACACTTGGCGAGTGTGCGTGGTGCATGATTAAGCATGCTGGGTTGGCCAAGGGTACTGGGAAGAAGCAGTTACGACAGCTGTTTTTTTTCGTAATCGTCTGCCAACTCGTGCTCAAGGCTCGCTTAAGACTCCACACGAGGAATGGATGAAGAAAACGCCGATACTTGCGAACGTCAAGGTGTTTTGGCTGTCATGCGTATGTGCACGTTCCAATGGAGAAGCGCTTGATATTGGACGGTCAAGCAAGTCTGTGCCGTTTTCTTGGATATTTGAAACACGAAAAGGCGTATCGGTTTGAGCTAATATCAACAAGCCGGATCATTGTAAGTCGCGATGCTAAATTTATGGAAAACACTTGAAACACGGACACGCCTCTGACAGGACAACAGAATATCACAGCGAAACTGCGTGACCGACGGTGAAGAAAACGGCAAAGATATGCACGAAGAGTCGTCCGAGATTCCACCAATACAAGAGCAAGCGCAAGAATCTGAGCGGCCAAATGCTGACTTTTTACCAGGATCGAAGCGCTATCAGAGGACTCAATCGCTTTAAAATTTTGTCTCGACCACCAAGTGCTAAACGAAGTCCGCTGTTCAATCGCGCAAGTGAAGAAGCGCCAGCCCTAGGTTAACAAACGCCTCTTGAAGAAATGTCAGCTCTGCTTACGTCGATCAACAAAGAAGGAAACGATTATGCGTAAGCTGTGGATTCAGTGGGAGAAGTGCCGACATCATATATGTCAGCTATGGATCCAGCGACGACAGCAAGTGGAAAGAAGCGTGCGCATCTGAGTTTGAATCGCCGACCAAGAATGATACATGGGAGCTTGTGGACCTGCCACGCAGCAGAAAAGCGATAAGCAGTAAGTGGGTATTCAAGTGGAAAGAAACTGCTACAGAAGTCATCGCGCAATACAAGGCACGCCTCGTTGCAAAATGTTTTCTGCAGAAGTTCGGAGTAGACTTTGAAGAGACATTCGCCCCTGTGACCAAGTTTACATCAATTCGGATTATTCTGAGTATAGCGGATCAGCATGGCCTAGTTCTACACCAGACGGATATCAAGATAGCGTTTCTTAATAGTTTGCTGGATGAAGAAATCCACATGATGCAGCCTGAAGGTTTTATTAGGTCCAAATATCCAGATCATGTTTGCATGCTCAAGCGTGCACTCTACGGCCTTAAGCAGCCTCACCGAATGTGGAACCTAACAATTGACGAGTTCATGTGCAAGACTGGATATTCCAAGTGCGAAATGGAGTATTGCGTGTACGTCAAGCGCGATGAAATGGCCATGATATTTGTGGTGGTCTACGTCGATCTTCTAATTCTTGCGTGCAGCAATATGGCTTGACTCGAGGCGACAAAGCGTGCTTTGAGTAAGCGATTCGAGATGCTTGACTTAGGTGAGCTGAAGTTCTGTCTCGGAATTCAAGTCAAGCGAAATGACGAGTCTGGTGATGTGTCAATGCGGCAAACCAAGTTTCTGCAGTCGGTTTGAACCAAGTACGGCATGCAGGATTGCAAGCCTGTAAGAACGCCTCAAAAATTTGAATTATAGCTGACCAAGGCTGTGTGTGAAGATGCCTGCAAGTACCACGAGACGATGAAGAACGTTACGTATCGCAGTATTGTTGATGCCTTAATTTACCTGATGGTTGGTAGTCGCGGGGGGAGGGGGGGTTGAAGCCTGAGCACCTGACGAACCCGATGGACGAAGCGATTTACAAGCGCAAGTCTCGCAAGGCCACGGCGATAACCTGTCTCGCGATTGAGGACTCGCAACGGACGTCGGTCCAGTCACGTTTAGAAGTGACTGATGCTTTGCTAAGCAAAAGGATTGCAGTGGAAGCTCGGATCCCGTGAGTGTAAAGGGCTGTTTAGGCTATGCATGACGCCCGTCGGCGCTGACGAAGCCAATGTGACAAGCTCTTCGGGATGCTATGGGGACGCCACTTCGTACCTCTGGCACCTTCGACTTGGGCACATTAGATATAGTGGTCTAGACACTATCGTCAAAGTCAAAAGGAACTATGGTGTTGACATTGATCTTGCGTCGGTCAATCAGTGGGAGCTGTGCGATCGTTGTGCGATTGGCAAACAAACGCGAGTGAGTTTGATGCAAAAGTCACCACATCATGCAAAGAAAGTGTTGGAAGTTATTCACAGTGATGTTTGTAGACCTATGCAGTCAACAACTTTTAGCGGCAAGCGGTACTTCTCACTTTCACGGATGAGTACTCGCACATTACCACGGTATCTCTGCTGCGAAACGAATCTGAAGGTTTTTGGATGCCATGCATAACTTACACTACCTAAGTAAAAGCGAAGCAAATTTGACGCTTGGTCGGTACGCTGTCGGTTTCTTGGCTACTCAGAGCATAGAAGTTGAGAGTGGTCGTGTGCTTGTCAGTCGCGACGCAAAGTTTATGGAAAATACGTTTGATAGTGGGAAGCGCGACCGGCGCTATAATGAGGTCGTTATTCAAGATGATGATGAAGCGACTGAACAGGACTCCCCACAACACGACCAAACCGATCACGAAAATGAAGAATCTGCGCAGAATGAAGAATTTGAGCCTGGCAGAAAGCGACACCAAAGGACCCAATCGCTCGAAAAAGCGACTGAAGCGCCAGGGCCCAAACGACACAGTCAATATCAATCGCTTGAAGAAATGTCAGCTACAGCTCAAGATCACCAGCTTGGTTTTGCTTAACTCGAAATACCCATCGGGGGCACAAGTGTCTAAGTCTTGTTCTTTTGTAGCGAGTCCATTTCCAAGCTGCACACTTCCTTCCATTTTTTTAGCGGCGTCATTGGATACCGTCGCCAACTTGAACGTGGTTGGCATTTCTCGCACTGAAAATCCACAACGTACGCAGCCTCGAAGAAGTTGAGCGATACAAGGCGCGCCTTGTGGCGAAAGGTTTCGCACAGAAATTCGGCATCGACTATAAGAAACGTTTGCGTCGGTGGCGAAGTTTTCATCGATCCGGATTTTGCTAAGTTCTGGCTGCCAAGTACGGACTTACGGTCCATCGAATGGATGTGATAACGGCGTTTCTTAATGGTCAGCTCGACGGAGATATTTACATGACGCAGCCTGATGGCTTCAGTGATACAGCCAATCCAGGTTACGTGTGCAAGTTACAACGGTCGCTGTACGGTCTGAAGCAATCACCTCGCATGTGGAACAAGACAAATGACGACTTTATGCTGGGACTGGAATTCAAGAAGTGTGAATCCGATCAGTGCATCTACATGAAGTGGGATGGTCAAGACCTGATTTTTGTTGCATTATATGTCGACGACTTAATATTGGCTAGCAGTACCAGCAAGATGCTTCAAGAAACCAAGTTAGCCCTGAGCCACAGATTTGAGATGACGGATATGGGCCAGCTCAAGTACTTTCTCGGAATCGAAATTGAGCAAGACTTTGAGATTGGGACACTCACGATACGGTAGACCAAAACAGTATTGAGGTTTGTGGGTTTCAGGAATGTACATAACCCGAACCGGTTCAATTCAAACAGCGGTTAAACATAGTTGTTACTTATACTATAGTATAGTTAATCCAAATATGTAGAATTGAGTGGTTATGAGAACTAGAAGTGTAAATTTCAATAAATCATCACTTCCAAATATTCCTTCTTCGGCTGAAGTGTCTTCGCCTCAACAGCAGACTTTTTGCTTCGCTCTCTTTCTTCTTCACTCTCTTCGGCTTCAGCAAATAACAGGTTATGAGCCCAAGCGCCATGTCCTCTTCAGAAGATCCCTCGGCCAAGGCCTCTATTGATCGATTCAATGGGGAAACTTTGCGACTTGGAGCCGCTACATGCGTGGCGTGTTCCTCACCAAGTCGACGTGGCACGTCGTGAATTGAGAGATGTCGCCGACGTTTGCGGACCCGTGCGCCATGAAAGACTACGTCAAGACAAGCAACGTCGCGTTCGGTCTTATGCTTTTATATATAGACGCAGACTATCATCACGTAGTTGACGACTGCGAGGAAGCTTGGGTTGCGTGGGCGCGTATCAAGACACTATACGGCGGGTCGCAGAAGGCGGGACATATCTTCTTGAAGCATCAGCTCTTTAGTATGGAAATGTCGGAAGACGGCAATGTTTTTCATCGTTGCAACAAGCTTCTCAACATCAGTGCATAGCTCTCAAGCATCGGCGCCAAGATGGAGGACGAGGACGTCGCGATTTGCTTACTGCGCAGTCTGCCTAAAAGCTACGAGAATGTCGTGCTCAACTTGGAGATGAACAGCGCGGAGCTTCGATCACGGGACGTCGTGAAAGTGTTTACTAACGAGCATATCAAGAGGCAAGGTGCAAAGACTACGGTAATCAAGACTGAATACGAGGCCAAGGCGTTCAGTGTCGAGTGTGAACAGCACCACTGCACGTACTGCGGAAACTTGGACACACGGCAGAACGGTGCTGGACCAAACAAAAAGCTGAGAACAAGGGCCCAAGACGCGGCGGCGATAGTCGTGGACGCGAGCCAACAATGTCCACTGGCGCAGCGAGGACGACTACGAGCAGCATGATCGAGTCGCCTTAGCAGTTTCGCTTGAGTGTGGGCTATCAACGGACAAGAATATGCCAGGGATGTGGGCGGTCGACAGTGGTGTGACGCATCATATATGTAACGACAAGGCCAAATTTGCAAGTCTCAACGAGCGAGATGAAGGCGAGCTTTCAGAGGCTGACGGCAGCAATAATGCAATCAAGGGTGTGGGAACTATCATCGAGCGAGTGGTTCTGCCCAATGGCAACGAATGCGACATCGAGATCACGGATGCACTGTTGTGCCGAAAATGAACGAGAATCTGTTTTCGGTGCCGCAGGTTAACAAGACTGGCAGTTTTCAAGTAGTGTTTGACGGTGATTACATGCACATTGCGCAGAAAGAAACCAAGCAAGTGGTGGCTACGTCGGATCTTGTTGATGGACTCTATTGGCTTCGGATACTTCAACGGACAGCAAACATGGTGACCAACTGTTGCAGATAAACACCTCGAGCGGCTAAGTTGCGCACAAGTTGCTGTTGAAAAGGATGCGGCTCGAAGTGCGCAAGCCTAACCGGTATGTACCGGTTAATCATCGACATCGCACGACAGCGATCATCCACATGCGACAGCACAACTGCTGGTTCCGCGAACATTCGATAATCTTCTTTGAGATTGGCAAATGATCATATTCAAGATGGGACCTCCACGTGATAAAAGCTGATAGGCTAGAAGTGATCTTGCCGGTAAGTAAATCCAGTCGAGTATCGAGTAGGAGTTGAGAAAGCAAACGGTTTGCGAACTAAGGACCTTTAATATATTCACTTTGCATTTTGCATCCTTCTACACAAGTGCATTTCTTCAGGTTATGAGCCCAAGCTCGTTCAATTCTGCCTCCGCTGCCATCAACTCTGCCTCGACTGCCATGGAATATTCAACGACCCGGATCAACAAATTCGACGGAACCAACTTCCATGCCTGGAAGATCAAGATGAAATGGTGCTCGAAGAGCGTGACCTGTGGGAGGTCGTATGCGGAGAAGTCAAGTTTGAGGACTGCCTGACGGCGCTTGACCAAGCTACGTACAAGCAAAAGTCCCGCAAGGCAATGGCTGCGATATGCCTTTCCGTGGAAGACTCGCAGCTGGCGTTGATGCGCTCGGCTAGTGGGGCATTTGATGCATGGTCAAAGCTGTAAGACCACTTCGAAAGAAAAGCCTTGCTAACAAGCTCTTTCATCGGCGACGTTTTTTCACAGCCATGATCGAGGAAGGTGATGATGTGCTCGCGCATACCAACAAGCCTAAGACACTGGCGGAGCAGCTCGACGCTGTTGGCGCTCCGGTCAGTGAGGATGACTAGGTGATCACGCTTCTAGGGAGTCTCAGCGAGTAGTACTAGCTCTTGATAACGACGTTGGAATCGCGTATCGATACGCTGACATGGGAGTTGGTGACGTCTCGGCTGCTTCACGAGGATATGAAGCGCAAGGAGCAAGGCGACGATGGAGCCGTGGTTGGCCAGGCGTTCATGATCAGTGACATGAAGCGCAATGGACGGCCAGCAAAGAAGGCTGGTGCGTGCAGCTACTGCGGCAGATGGGTCATTGAATTGCGGAGTGTCCCTCGCGAATTCAAGACAACAATAGCAATCCTCGACAACGATTTCAGCGGGCAGATGTTGTGCAAAATGAAGATGCGGACGAATATCTGTTTTTGGTTGGGCAAGCTCAAGTCTGTGTGGCTGATCGACTCAGGTGCGACTCAGCTTATGTCGCACTCCAAGATGTTTATGAAAAACTACAAGAAAAAAATCGACCCGGTTAATGTACATCTCGCGGACGACGGTGTTGTCCAAGCGATTGGTGTTGGTGACATGTGATGGCGATGACTACTCCAAGTGGCATCAAAAAGTGTTTGCTCGAGGGAGTATGGCATAATTCCAAGCTCAGTCGCAATTTTTTTTTCTGTCGGATGATTCACCAAGGACGTCGCTCCAGTGACTTTCGACAACAAGTGCTGCTCGGTACAGCTAGGAGGAGATGTTTGGACAATCGGCACTCGCGCTGGAAAGGATTTGTTTCAGCTAATCATGACTCCGGTACCCGTTGAGACGGTGGACATGGCATGCGAGCGTCAGAATTCGGCTATTTCGAAGTCCTTATTTTGGCAGCTCCGTCTTGGACACATTGGTTACGGCGGATTAGACGCCATAATTAAAATCAATCTTGCAACTGGTTTTGATATTGGGTCATTCAAGCAGTGGGAGCTTTGCGGAGGCTGTGCGCTGGGAAAGCAAACTCGTGTCAAGTTCCAGTCTGCGTCAACGGATCGCTCAAGATCTCTTTTGGAAGTTGTTCACAGCGATGTGTGTGGACCGATGGGGACTTCTACTTTCGGCGGGATGAAGTAATTTGTAACTTTCATCGATGACAAGTCTCGATACTGCGCAGCATATCTTATGCGGAACAAGTCCGAAGTCTACAACAAGTTTGTTCACTTTGTAAAGTTTGCTGAGAATTTAACCGGCAGTTCCATCAAGATGCTTCGCAGCGACAACGGCGGCGTGGACAAGTCAGCTAAAATGGCCAAATTCTGCGTCGATCGCGGCATTGACATAATGTTTACGCCACCGTATACTCCTGAACTGAACGGTGTAGCCGAAAGGGTGAATCGGACCCTTGTCGAGTGTGCGCGGTGCATGATTGAGCATGCTGGGTTGGCCAAGGAGTACTGGGGAGAAGCGGTTATGACAGCTGTTTTTCTCCGTAATCGTTTGCCAACTCATGCTCAAGATTCGCTCAAGACTCCACACGAGGATTGAATGAAGAAAAAGCTAATGCTTGCTAATGGCAAGGTATTTGGCTGTCATGCGTATGTACACGTCCCAATGGAGAAGCGCTCGAAATTGGAAGCTCAAGCATGTCTGTGCCGTTTTCTTGGATATTCGGAGCACGAACAGGCGTATCGGCTCGAACAACTATCAACAGGCCGGATCATTGTAAGTCGCGATGCTTAGTTTATAGAGAACACTTTTGACAGCGGGAAACACGGACAAGCCTCTGACAGGACAACAGAATTTCACAGCGAAATTGGCAGACGGGATATGGTGATTTCAGCCTAAGATGGCCGTGGTGACCGACGGTGAAGAAACGACTGAGATATGCACGAAGAGTCGTCCGAGATTCCGCCATCACAAGAGCAAACGCAAAAATCTGAGCGGCCGAATACGGATTATATTCCAGGATCTAAGCGCTATCTGAGGACTCAATCGCTTGAAAATTTGTCTGGACCACCAAGTGCTTAACGAAGTGGGCGTTGCAGTCGTGCAAGTGAGAAACAGCCAGCTCAAGGTCAACCAAGGCCTCTTAAAGACATGTCAACTCTGCTTCCGTCGATCAAGGAAGAAGAAAAAGACTGTGCGTACGCTGTGGATTCAGTGGGAGAAGTGCCGACATCATATATGTCGGCTATGGAATCCAGCGACGCCAGCAAGTGAAAAGAAGCGTGCGCATCTGAGTTTGAATCGCTGACCAAGAACATGAAAGCTTGTGGTCCTGCCACGCAGCCGAAAAGCGATAAGCAGCAAGTGGGTGTTCAAGGAAGAAAGTGCTGAAGGATTCATTGAGCACGCCTCGTTGCAAACGGTTTTCTGCAGAAGTACGGAGTGGACTTTGAAGAGAAATTCGCCCCTGTGGCCAAGTTCACATCAATTCGGACTATTCTGAGTATAGCGGCTCAGCATGGTCTAGTTCTACACCAAGTGGAGGTCAAGACAGCGTTTCTTAATGGTCTGCTGGATAAAGAAATTTACATGAACCAGCCTGAAGGTTTTATCAGTTCCAAGTACCCGGATCATGTGTGCAAGCTCAAACGTGCACTCTACGAACTTAATGAGTCTTCCCGAACGTGGAATCAAACTATTGACGAGTTCATGCGCAAGACTGGATTTTACTAAGTGCGAAAAGGACCATTGCGTGTACGTCAAGCGCGATGAAATGACCATGATATTTGTAGTGATCTACGTCGACGATCTAATTCTTGTGTGCACAATATGGCTTTACTTGATGCGACAAAGCGTGCTTTGAGTTACCGATTTGAGATGTCCGACTTAGGTGAGCTTAAGTTCTGTCGCGGAATGTAAGTCGAGCAAAATGACGAGTCTGGAGATGTGTCAATGCGGCAAACCAAATTCTGCAGTCGAATCGAATCAAGTACGGCATGCAGAATTGCAAGCCTGTAAGAACGCCTCAAGACATTGGAGCTGACCAAGGCTATGTGTGAAGATTGCTGCAAGCACCACGAGACGATGAAGAAGGTTCCAATTTAAGTGGAAGATCGACGTTATCGCAGTGCTGTTGGTGCCTTAATGTACCCTATGGTTGGTACTCGCCCGGACCTTGCTGCCGCTGTGGGAACTCTAAGTCAGTATGCTGCTGATCCTTGCCCGACACACTGGCAAGCTATTAAGCGAGTGTTTCGCTACCTGCAAGCAGCACCAACACATGGTGTTCGATTTTCAGGATCCGGTTGCGGTGAACTAGTAGGCTATTTGGATACTGAATGGGCAGGTGACATCGAATCAAGACGAAGCACTAGTGGATACGTGTTTGTACTGAACAAAGTGTTCGAACAGTTGCACTATCTTCGACTGAGGCTGAGTACATGGCACTGCCAGAAGCTACTCAAGAGGCAGTTTTGCTTAAGGCTTTAATGCGCGAACTCGGCGAAGACTCAAGCGATAAATCTCTGAAGGTGTACGAAGATAATCAAGGGGCAATTGCGTTGGCCAAGAATCCCCAATATCACAAGCGCACCAAGCACATCGATATTCGATACCATTTCGTTCGTGAGAAGGTTGAAGATGGTCATGTGATATTAGAGTACTGCCCAACACTTGAAGTGTTAGCAGATCTTATGACCAAGCCGATTTCTGCAATTCAGTTCAGCGCTCTAACATCAAATTTAGGCATACCAAGTTCAATCGCCGCTGTCGAGTCGAGTGGAAGTGCTGCAGATAAACACCTTGAGCGGCTAATAGTTGCGCACAAGTTGCTGCTGACAAGGATGCGCCTCGAAGTGCGCAAGACTAACCGACATGTACCGGTTGATCATTTACATCGCGCGACAGCGATCATCTACATGTGACAGCACAACAGATGGTTCCGCGAACGTCCGATGATCTACTTTTGAAATGGGCAAATCATCGTATGCGGACGAATATCGGTTTTCTGTTGAGGAAAGCTCAAGATTCGTATGTGTGGGTGATCGACTCAGGTGCGACCCAGCATTTGTCGCACTCCAAGATGTTAAATGAAAAATACAAGGATATCGACCTGGTTAATGCACATTTTGCGGACGACGGTGTTGTCCAAGCGATTGGTGTTGGTGACATTGTGATGGCGACGACTACTCGAAGCGGCATCAAAAGGGGTTTGCACAAGGGAGTATGGCATATTCCCAAGTTCAGTCGCATTTTAATTTCTGTCAGACGATTCACCAAGGACGTCGCTCAAGTGAACGTTGACAACAAGTGCTGCTCGGTTCAGCAAAGAGGAGATGTTAAACAATTGGCACTTGCGCTGAAAAGGGTTTGTTTTAACTAAGCATGACTCCGGAAACGGTTGAGAGGGTGAACATGGCATGCGAGCCTCGGAATTCGTCTATGTCTAAGTCGTTCCATTGGCATCTTTGTGCTGGAAAGGGTTTGTTTTAACTAAGCATGACTCCGGAACCGGTTGAGAGGGTGAACATGGCATGCGAGCCTTGGAATTCGGCTATGTCTAAGTCGTTCCATTGGCATCTTTGTGCTGGACACATTGGTTGCGGCGGACTAGACGCCATTATTAAAACAATCTTGCAACTGGTGTTGACATTGGGTCCGTCAAGCAGTGGGAACTTTGCGGAGGCTGTGCGCTGGAAAAGCAAACTCGTGTCAAGTTCCAGTCTGCGTTAACAGATCGCTCAAAAAATATTTTGGAAGTTGTCCACAACGATGTGTGTAGACCGATGAGGACTTCCACTTTCGGCGGGTAAAGGATCTTGTTACTTTCATCTACGACAAGTCTCGACACTCCGCAGCGTATCTTATGCAACAAGTCCGAAGTTTTCAACAAGTTTGTTCACTTAGTAAAGTTTGCTGAGAATTTAACCGGCAATTCTGTCAAGATGTTTCGCAGCGACAACGACGGCGAGTACAAGTCAGCTAAGCTGGCTTAATTCTGCGTCGATCGCGGCATTGTCCAGAAGTTTACCCCCCCCCCCGTATACTCCTGAACTCAACGGTGTAGCCGAAAGGATGAATAGGACCCTTGTCGAGTGTGCGCGGTGCATGATTGAGCATGCTGGGTTGGCCAAGGAGTACTCGGAAGAAGCAGTTGTGACTGCTGTTTTTTTCGTAATCGTCTGCCAACTCGTGCTCAAGGCTCGCTTTAGACTCCACACGAGGAATGGATGAAGTAAACGCCGATACTTGCGAACGTCAAGGTGTTTTGGCTGTCATGCGTATGTGCACGTTCCAATGGAGAAGCGCTTGATATTGGACGGTCAAGCAAGTCTGTGCCGTTTTCTTGGATACTTGGAGCACGAAAAGGCGTATCGGTTCGGCAACTATCAACACGCCGGATCATTGTAAATCGCGATGCTAAATTTATGGAGAACACTTGAAACACGGACACGCCTCCGACAGGACAACAGAATATCACAGAGAAATTGCGTGACCGACGGTGAAGGAATTTCGCTGTGATATTATGTTGTCCTGTCGGAGGCGTATCCGTGTTTCAGCAAAGATATGCACGAAGAGTTGTCCGAGATTCCACCAATACAAGAGCAAACGCAAGAATCTGAGCGGCCGAATACGGACTTTTTACCAGGATCGAAGCGCTATCAGAGGACTCAATCGCTTTAAAATTTGTCTCGACCACCAAGTGCTAAACGACGTAAGCACTTGGTGGTCGAGACAAAATTTTAAAGCTTTTTCAATCGCGCAAGTAAAGAAACGCCAGCCCAAGGTCAACAAACGCCTCTTGAAGACATGTCAGCTCTGCTTACGTCGATCAAGGAAGAAGGAAAAAAGACTATGAGTAAGCTGTGGATTCAGTGGGAGAAGTGCCGACATCGTATATGTCAGCTTTGGAATCCACCGACGACACAAGTGGAATGAAGCGTGCGCATCTGAGTTTGAATCGCCGACCAAGAATGATACATTGGAGCTTGTGGACCTGCCACGCAGCAGAAAAGCGATAGGCAGTAAATGGGTGTTCTAGAAAAAAGTAACTCCTGAAGAAGTCACTCGAGCAATACAAAGCACGCCTCGTTGCAAAAGGTTTTCTGCAGAAGTTCGGAGTAGACTTTAAAGAGACATTCGCCCCTGTGACCAAGTTTACATCAATTCGGATTATTCTGAGTATAGCGGCTCAGCATGGCCTAGTTCTACACCAGACGGGGGATATCAAGACAGCGTTTCTTAATAGTCTGCTGGATGAAGAAATCTACATGAAGCAGCCTAAAGGTTTTATCAGGTCCAACTATCCAGATCATGTTTGCATGCTCAAGCGTGCACTCTACGGCCTTAAGCAGCCTCACCGAATGTGGAACCAAACAATTGACGAGTTCATGTGCAAGACTGGATATTTCAAGTGCGAAATGGAGTATTGCGTGTACGTCAAGCGCGATGAAATGGCCATGATATTTGTGGTGGTCTACGTCGACCTTCTAATTCTTGCGTGCAGCAATATGGCTTGACTCGAGGCGACAAAGCCTGCTTTGAGTAAGCGATTCGAGATGTCCGACTTAGGTGAGCTGAAGTTCTGTCTCGGAATTCAAGTCAAGCGAAATGACGAGTCTGGTGATGTGTCAATGCGGCAAACCAAGTTTCTGCAGTCGGTTTAACTAAGAACGGCATGCAGGATTGCAAGCCTGTAAGAACGCCTCAAGAAATTGACTTAAAGCTGACCAAGGCTATGTGTGAAAATGACTGCAAGCACCACGAGACGATGAAAAAAGAACGTTCCGTATCGCAGTAGTGTTGATGCCTTAATGTACCTGATGGTTGGTAGTCGCCCGGACCTTGCTGCCACTGTGAGAACTCTAAGTCAGTATGCTGCTGATCCTTGCCCGACTTACTGGCAAGCTCTGAAGCGTGTGTTTCGGAACCTGCAAGCGACTCTAACACATGGACTTCGATTTTCAGGATCCGGTTGCGGTGAATTAGAATGCTTTTTGGATGCCGACTGGGTAGGTGACATCGAATCGAGACGAAGCACTAGTGGATACCTGTTTGTATTAAACAAAGCGTGCAATAGCTGGCACAACAATTTACAGCGAACGGTTGCACTATCTTCGACAGAGCTGAGTACATGATACTATCAGAAGCTACCCAAGAGGCGGTTTGGCTCAAGGCTTTATTGCACGAATTTGGCGAAGACTCAAGCGATGAACCCGTGAAGGCGAACGAAGATAATCAAGGAGCAATTGCATTGGCCAAGAATCCCAAATTCTACAAGCGCCAAAGCACATCGACATTCCATACCTTTTAGTCGTGAGAAGGTTTGAGATGGTCATGTGATATTAGAGTGTAGCCCGACAATCGAAATGTTAGCAGATCTTATGACCAAACCGATTTTTTGCAATTCAGTTCAGCGCTCTAAGATCAAATTTAGGCATACCAAGTTCAATCGCCGCTGTCGAGTCGAGTGGAAGCGTTGCATAGAAACACCTTGAGCGGCTAAGTTGCGCACAAATTGCTGCTGACAAGGATGCGCCTCGAAGTGCGCAAGACTAACCGGCATGCACCGGTTGATCATTTACATCGCGCGACAGCGATCATCTACATGTGACATCTCAACAGATGGTTCCGCAAACGTCCGATGATCTACTTTGAGATGGGCAAATGATCTTATGCGGACAAATATCTGTTTTCGGTTGGGGAAGCTCAAGATTCGTCTGTGTGGCTGATCGACTCAGGTGCGGCTCAGCATATGTCGCACTCCAAGATGTTCATGAAAAACTACAAGAAAATCGACCTGTTATTGTATATTTCGCGGACGACGGTGTTGTCCAAGCGATTGGTGTTGGTGACATTGTGATGGCGACGACTACTCGAAGCGGCATCAAAAGGGGTTTGCACAAGGGAGTATGGCATATTCCCAAGTTCAGTCGCAATTTAATTTCTGTCAGACGATTCACCAAGGACGTCGCTCCAGTTAATTTCGACAACAAGTGCTGCTCGGTTCAGCTAAAAGGAGATGTTTGGACAATTGGCACTCGCGCTGGACAGGGTTTGTTTTAACTAAGCATGACTCCGGTTCCGGTTGAGATGGTGAAGATGGCATGCAAGCCTTGGAATTCGGCTATGTCTAAGTCGTTTTTTGGCATCTCCGTGTTGGACACATTTGTTACGGCGGACAAGACGCCATAACTAAAAACAATCTTGCAACTGGTTTTGACATTGGGTCAGTCAAGCAGTTGGAGCGTTGCGAAGGCTGTGCGCTGGAAAAGCAAACTCGGGTCAAGTTCCAGTCTGCGTCAACGGATCGTTCAAAATTTATTTTGGAAGTTGTCCACAGCGATGTGTGTTGACCGATGAGGACTTCCACATTCGGCGGGTCAAAGTGTTTTGTTACTTTCATCTATGACAAGTCTCGACACTGCGCAGCGTATCTTATGCGAAACAAGTCCGAAGTTTTCAACAAGTTTGTTCACTTAGTAAAGTTTGCTGAGAATTAACCGGCAATCCTGTCAAGATGCTTCGCAGCGACAACGACGGCGAGTACAAGTCAGCTAAGCTGGCTTAATTCTGCGTTGATCGCGGCATTGTCCAGAAGTTTACCCCCCCCCGTATACTCCTGAACGCAATGGTGTAGCCGAAAGGATGAATAGGACCCTTGGCGAGTGTGCGTGGTGCATGATTAAGCATGCTGGGTTGGCCAAGGGTACTGGGAAGAAGCAGTTACGACAGCTGTTTTTTTTCGTAATCGTCTGCCAACTCGTGCTCAAGGCTCGCTTAAGACTCCACACGAGGAATGGATGAAGAAAACGCCGATACTTGCGAACGTCAAGGTGTTTTGGCTGTCATGCGTATGTGCACGTTCCAATGGAGAAGCGCTTGATATTGGACGGTCAAGCAAGTCTGTGCCGTTTTCTTGGATATTTGAAACACGAAAAGGCGTATCGGTTTGAGCTAATATCAACAAGCCGGATCATTGTAAGTCGCGATGCTAAATTTATGGAAAACACTTGAAACACGGACACGCCTCTGACAGGACAACAGAATATCACAGCGAAACTGCGTGACCGACGGTGAAGAAAACGGCAAAGATATGCACGAAGAGTCGTCCGAGATTCCACCAATACAAGAGCAAGCGCAAGAATCTGAGCGGCCAAATGCTGACTTTTTACCAGGATCGAAGCGCTATCAGAGGACTCAATCGCTTTAAAATTTTGTCTCGACCACCAAGTGCTAAACGAAGTCCGCTGTTCAATCGCGCAAGTGAAGAAGCGCCAGCCCTAGGTTAACAAACGCCTCTTGAAGAAATGTCAGCTCTGCTTACGTCGATCAACAAAGAAGGAAACGATTATGCGTAAGCTGTGGATTCAGTGGGAGAAGTGCCGACATCATATATGTCAGCTATGGATCCAGCGACGACAGCAAGTGGAAAGAAGCGTGCGCATCTGAGTTTGAATCGCCGACCAAGAATGATACATGGGAGCTTGTGGACCTGCCACGCAGCAGAAAAGCGATAAGCAGTAAGTGGGTATTCAAGTGGAAAGAAACTGCTACAGAAGTCATCGCGCAATACAAGGCACGCCTCGTTGCAAAATGTTTTCTGCAGAAGTTCGGAGTAGACTTTGAAGAGACATTCGCCCCTGTGACCAAGTTTACATCAATTCGGATTATTCTGAGTATAGCGGATCAGCATGGCCTAGTTCTACACCAGACGGATATCAAGATAGCGTTTCTTAATAGTTTGCTGGATGAAGAAATCCACATGATGCAGCCTGAAGGTTTTATTAGGTCCAAATATCCAGATCATGTTTGCATGCTCAAGCGTGCACTCTACGGCCTTAAGCAGCCTCACCGAATGTGGAACCTAACAATTGACGAGTTCATGTGCAAGACTGGATATTCCAAGTGCGAAATGGAGTATTGCGTGTACGTCAAGCGCGATGAAATGGCCATGATATTTGTGGTGGTCTACGTCGATCTTCTAATTCTTGCGTGCAGCAATATGGCTTGACTCGAGGCGACAAAGCGTGCTTTGAGTAAGCGATTCGAGATGCTTGACTTAGGTGAGCTGAAGTTCTGTCTCGGAATTCAAGTCAAGCGAAATGACGAGTCTGGTGATGTGTCAATGCGGCAAACCAAGTTTCTGCAGTCGGTTTGAACCAAGTACGGCATGCAGGATTGCAAGCCTGTAAGAACGCCTCAAAAATTTGAATTATAGCTGACCAAGGCTGTGTGTGAAGATGCCTGCAAGTACCACGAGACGATGAAGAACGTTACGTATCGCAGTATTGTTGATGCCTTAATTTACCTGATGGTTGGTAGTCGCGGGGGGAGGGGGGGTTGAAGCCTGAGCACCTGACGAACCCGATGGACGAAGCGATTTACAAGCGCAAGTCTCGCAAGGCCACGGCGATAACCTGTCTCGCGATTGAGGACTCGCAACGGACGTCGGTCCAGTCACGTTTAGAAGTGACTGATGCTTTGCTAAGCAAAAGGATTGCAGTGGAAGCTCGGATCCCGTGAGTGTAAAGGGCTGTTTAGGCTATGCATGACGCCCGTCGGCGCTGACGAAGCCAATGTGACAAGCTCTTCGGGATGCTATGGGGACGCCACTTCGTACCTCTGGCACCTTCGACTTGGGCACATTGGTCATGGTGGTCTAGACACCATGGTCAAGAAGGACTATGGCATTGGCATTGATCTTGCGTTGGTCAACTGCGCGATGGTTGCGCACTTGGCAAACAAACGCGAGTGAGCTTTATGCAAAAGTCGCCTCATCACGCAAAGAAGCTGGTAGAAGTCATTCATAGTGATGTGTGCGGTCTTATGCAGTCAGCGACTTTTAGCCGTAAGCGGTACTTCGTCACATTTACAGATGAGATTCTCACTTTACCACATTGTTCTTGCTACGAAGCAAGTCGGAGGTCAGACAATATCGCAGAATTTGTTGCGTTTGCTGAGACTCAGACCGGCGGAGTTGTGAAAACTCTTCGTTGTGGCAACGGTGGTGAATATACTTCGAGCGAATTGGCCAAGTTCTGCGAGCGGTGTCGTATTGAGCAGAAGTTCACGCCACCTACACTCCGCAGCTGAATGGGGTGGCTGAACGCATGAAACGCACACTAGTGGAATGCGCACGATGTATGCTATAACACGCTAGACTGCCGAAATTGTATTGGGGTGAAGCAGTCATGGCCGCTACCTTCCTTCGCAACCGCTGTCTAACGCGATGTATTGGTATGGAAAAGTCACCATATCAGGTTTGGACTGGGAGAAAACCAGTGCTGGCAAATCTTAAGGTGTTTGGCTGCCATGCAATTGTAATAGTTCCAAAGGAAAAGCGTCGCAAACTTAACTCTCGATCGGTACGCTGGATCTTGTTGCCGCTGTGGGTACTCTAAGTCAGTATGCTGCTGATCCTTGCCCGACTTACTGGCAAGCTGGTGCGTGTGTTTCGGAACCTGCAAGCGACTCTAACCCATGGAATTCGATTTTCAGGATCCGGTTGCGGTGAATTAAAAGGCTATTTGGATGTCGACTGGGCAGGTGACATCGAATCAAGACGAAGCACTAGTGGATACGTGTTTGTATTAACAAAGCGTGCATTAGCTGGCGCAACAATTTACAGCGAACGGTTGCACTATCTTCGACTGAGCTGAGTACATGATACTATCAGAAGCTACCCAAGAGGCGGTTTGGCTCAAGGCTTTATTGCACGAATTCGGCGAAGACTCAAGCGATGAACCCGTGAAGGCGAACGAAGATAATCAAGGAGCAATTGCATTGGCCAAGAATCCCAAATTCTATAAGCGCCAAAGCACATCGACATTCGATACCTTTTAGTCGTGAGAAGGTTTGAGATGGTCATGTGATATTAGAGTGTAGCCCGACAATCGAAATGTTAGCAGATCTTATGACCAAGCCGATTTTTTGCAATTCAGTTCAGCGCTTTAAGTTCAAATCTAGGCATACCAAGTTCAATCACCGCTGTCGAGTTGAGCGGAAGTGTTGCAGATAAACACCGCGAGCGGCTAAGTTGCGCTCAAGTTGCTGCTGATAAGGATGCGCCGCGAAGTGCGCAAGACTAACCGGCATGTACCGGTTAATCATTTATATCGCGCGACAGCGATCATCTACATCCGACAGCACCGCATATGGTTCCGCGAACGTCCGATGATCAACTTTGAGATGGGCAAATGATCATATGCGGACAAATATCTGTTTTTCGGTTGGGGAATCTCAAGATTCGTCTGAGTGGCTGATCGACTCAAGTGCGACTCAGCATAGTCGCACTCCAAGATGTTCATGAAAACTACAAGAAAATCGACCTGGTTAATGTACATTTCGCGGACGACGGTGTTGTCCAATCGATTGGTGTTGGTGACATTGTGATGGCGACGACTACTCGAAGCGGCATCAAAAGGGGTTTGCACAAGGGAGTATGGCATATTCCCAAGTTCAGTCGCAATTTAATTTCTGTCAGACGATTCACCAAGGACGTCGCTCCAGTTAATTTCGACAACAAGTGCTGATCGGTTCAGCTAAAAGGAGATGTTTGGACAATTGGCACTCGCGCTGGAAAGGGTTTGTTTTAACTAAGCATGACTCCGGTTCCGGTTGAGATGGTGAAGATGGCATGCAAGCCTCAGAATTCGGCTATGTCTAAGTCGTTTCTTTGGCATCTATGTGTTGGACACATTGGTTACGGCGGACTAGACGCCATTATTAAAACAATCTTGCAACTGGTTTTGACATTGGGTCAGTCAAGCAGTTGGAGCGTTGCGGAGACTGTGCGTTGAAAAAGCAAACTCGTGTCAAGTTCCAGTCTGCGTCAACGGATCGTTCAAAATCTCTTTTGGAAGTTGTCCACAGCGATGTGTGTGGACCGATGAGGACTTCCACTTTCAGCGGGTTGAAGTGTTCTGTTACTTTCATCTATGACAAGTCTCGACACTGCGCAGCGTATCTTATGCAAAACAAGTCCGAAGTTTTCAACAAGTTTGTTCACTTAGTAAAGTTTGCTGAGAATTAACCGGCAATCTTGTCAAGATGCTTCGCAGCGACAACGACGGCGAGTACAAGTCAGCTAAGCTGGCTTAATTCTGCGTCGATCGCGGCATTGTCCAGAAGTTTACCCCCCCCCCGTATACTCCTGAACGCAATGGTGTAGCCGAAATGATGAATAGGACCCTTGGCGAGTGTGCGTGGTGCATGATTAAGCATGCTGGGTTGGCCAAGGGTACTGGGAAGAAGCAGTTACGACGGCTGTTTATTTTTCGTAACCGTCTGCCAACTCGTGCTCAAGGCTTGCTTAAGACTCCACACGAGGAATGGATGAAGAAAACGCCGATACTTGCGAACGTCAAGGTGTTTTGGCTGTCATGCGTATGTGCACGTTCCAATGGAGAAGCGCTTGATATTGGACGGTCAAGCAAGTCTGTGCCGTTTTCTTGGATATTTGAAACACGAAAAGGCGTATCGGTTTGAGCTAATATCAACAAGCCGGATCATTGTAAGTCGCGATGCTAAATTTATGGAAAACACTTGAAACACGGACACGCCTCTGACAGGACAACAGAATATCACAGCGAAACTGCGTGACCGACGGTGAAGAAAACGGCAAAGATATGCACGAAGAATCGTCCGAGATTCCACCAATACAAGAGCAAGCGCAAGAATCTGAGCGGCCAAATGCTGACTTTTTACCAGGATCGAAGCGCTATCAGAGGACTCAATCGCTTTAAAATTTTGTCTCGACCACCAAGTGCTAAACGAAGTCCGCTGTTCAATCGCGCAAGTGAAGAAGCGCCAGCCCAAGGTTAACAAACGCCTCTTGAAGAAATGTCAGCTCTGCTTACGTCGATCAACAACGAAGAAAACGATTATGCGTAAGCTGTGGATTCAGTGGGAGAAGTGCCGACATCATATATGTCAGCTATGGATCCAGCGACGACAGCAAGTGGAAAGAAGCGTGCGCATCTGAGTTTGAATCGCCGACCAAGAATGATACATGGGAGCTTGTGGACCTGCCACGCAGCAGAGAAGAAATAAGCAGTAAGTGGGTATTCAAGTGGAAAGAAACTGCTACAGAAGTCATCGCGCAATACAAGGCACGCCTCGTTGCAAAAGGTTTCCTGCAGAAGTTCGGAGTAGACTTTGAAGAGACATTCGCCCCGGTGACCTGTTGATTTACGTTAACGCTATGAGCTTGAAGATGGGCTTACGGTCGAGATTGCAAACCGGAAAGTAAGTTATATTTTGAGTTTAATTTTATCCTACCGTTAACTTTATCCTACCGTTAATTATTTCCTATCGTTTGCTGCGCCCCCTTTCCCAGATATGTGGACTACCATAAAATGGGGGACGTCACTGTCTGGCGGTACAGTGCTGGTGAACCCCAAACACCAGTTCCCGAAGGTTTTACTTTTTGTCGTTACCGGGTATCGAACCGGTGACCAGTGGGTCGCACCGCCATGCCTTACCCGACTGAGCCACAACACACGATATTTTCCACACTCAACTTCTTCGTGTTATTCTTGTAATTTGATCCCGTATAAACGCATATGCATAAAGTGCAACACTTTCGATGAATACATCAATCTTCAACACTCTCCCTTGATGTGCGCTCGAAGTGATGCCCTTATGCTGCCATGCCGAGTCCCATGATAAACTTGGTATGCTTGTCTCTTGAAAGAGCCTTGGTTAACCCGTCCACGATCATTTCTTCAGTTGGCTTGTACTCCACTGCAATTACCTCGCTCGCCACCTTCTCACGCAAGAAATGAAACTTGATATCGATGTGCTTCGTGCGCGAATGGTAGACAGGATTTTTGGCAAGCGCAACACATCCTTGATTGTCTTGAACGATCCTCGTCGCATTATCAGTCTTGTGCTCCAAGTCCTTTATCAGATTTCGAAGCCAGACTGCCTCTTAAGTTGCGCTGTATATACTCATCTACTCTGCTTCCGTGCTTGATGTCGCAACGGTTGGCTCTCGCTTGGAATTCCATGAGATCGTGCCGCCGTTCAGGAAGAACACGTATCCTGTCGTTGAACGCCGCGTGTCTAAGTCGCCTGCCCAGCTTGCGTCTGCAAATCCAATAAGCTCTCCCTTGTTAACGCCGCTAAGAACAATGCTGATATCTTTAGTTGTCTTTAAGTAAATGAGAATTCGCTTGGCCGCCACCCAGTGTGACTTACCGTAGCGCTCACAGAATTTGGCAACTTGGCCAACCGCATGCGCGATGTCTGGTCGTGTACATGTCGCTATGTACATTAATGCACCCACCAGTTCGCGATACGGAAATCTCGGTACAAACGCGTCCTCTTCAGGCATCCACCAGCTTCGAGTTGTTGTCCGCTGGTGTGTGCACGTCCTTACAATTCTCAATATAATACTTTTCCGAGAGTTGCCTGATGTATGCCTTCTGGTTCATCTTGATCAAGCGTTAATCGCGCTTGCGGTGAATCTCGATACCTAAGCAGTACTTGAGATCCCCAAGCTCCTTGATGCTGAACTCTTGCTGAAGCGCACTCTTGATGTCCGTAATGTGCTCCTTAGTCTTGCCGAACAGCATTAGGTCGTCCATGTAGATTACAATGATGCTGTATTCGCCGCTTGACACTCGAATAAGCACACACGGATTTGCTGAAAAGCTTTTGAATCCTTGGTTTTCCAGGTGCTGATTTAGTTTGCTGTTCCACTGCCGCGCCGCTTGCTTGGTTCCATACAGCGCTTTCTGCAGCAAACACTTCTTCATCGGAATTTGTTGATCTTGCGTGCCACTGGCGCAAAAGTCTCGACAAGTCGATCCCAGGTCGTTGTGAAAATCCTTTCGCAACTAATCGTGCCTTGAACTTGACAATAAGTCCACTTGGATCGCGCTTGAACCGAAATACCAACTTGCAGCTAACAGCCTTCTTGTTCGGTGGCATGTCTACTAACGCCATGTGCTGTGTTCGTTGAGTGACTGCATCTCACTCTTCATCGCTTCCAGCCACTGCTTCTTGTTCTTACTCTTTAATACTTCTTCGTAGCTTGAAGCTTGTTATCCATCACAATCTGCAAAAAAGCAATAAAACGAGTCTTCTCCTTCAAAATCGTCCAAGTTAAAGTGACCGCGACGTAAGTTGGGAAACTCTTGTATGTAGCGCACCACACCGAGCTTCTTTCGAATTGGTCGCATCATCCACTCTTCTTCGCCGTCTCTTCCGGACGTGCTTGATGCTGGAGTGGGAACCTGACCTTTTACACTGGACTCGTTTTGGCTACCACGAATCGGATCACGGCAAGCTCGAAGTGGCGGAGTCCGAAGCCTTCATCATTTGCTGGAACCTCCACACCATTGTCGTTAAGTTTTGACGTCTCCAAATTTTCATCTTTATCAATAATGTCTATAATTCGATCGTCTTCCGTTTTCATTCCCTCCGAAATGGGATGTTCAGCAAATGTCACGCTTCTTGAAACAATGATCGAGCCATTATCCGCGTTAAGTAATCGGTACGCATTGTGATCCTTTGCGTAACCAAGAAAATAAAACTTCACGCACGAATCGTCCAGCTTCTTTCGTTTCTTCTTTGTTACGTGCGCGTAGCATTGCTAACCAAATACGCGCATTTGATCGATGCGCGGCTTTCGCTTAAACAACATCTCGGACTTGACTTCTTGTTTGACGAGTTTGGAACCACGTTCCGAATGTCTGCTGCTGTCATTAACGCTTCGCACCAGTAAGACTTGTCGAGACCGCTGTCCTTGAGCATGCAGCGCGTCATCTCCACCAGAATTCGATTCATGCGCTCTGCCATGCCGTTCTGTTTAGGATTGTATGGAACTGTGTACTCTTGCTTGATGAACTTCTCCTTGCAGAAGTTGTTCATTGCCGTGTTCCGGTACTCGCCACCATTGTCACTTCGAATTATCTTGATCTTAGTCCCAGATGCTATCTTGATCTCCCGATAAAACCTTGCGAACGCGCTCATGACTTCACTTTTCTTTCGCGACGGATAAACCGTCACGTACCGGCTCTTCATCATGATAAAACTCACAATGTACTTGAAGCCGGATCTTGAAGCTGGAGTGATTGGTCCAAGTACGTCGGAGCACACGATGCCGTCAAAACGTGCACTTTCCCTGAGTTCTTTGTCTTCCTCGCTTGACTTGAATGACTTGCGTACTTGCTTGGACGTTGCGCATACGTCACACACGACGTCGGTCTCCATTTCGGCGCCTTTGATCATTCCGTCCTTGATCATATCATTAGTCGTCCCGTACGATGCGTGACCCAGTCTTCTGTGCCATAGCTCGCTCTCGTACGCGGCGACGTGACACTCCGCACCACCCTCAACGTTGAGGTACATCAGGAAGCCCTGCTTCATTCAAGTGGCAACTGGTGTCCCGTCCCGCTTCATGACGCACTCGTTGCGCGTGATCTCTATTGTCATTCCTCGCGCTGATGCAGCCGTAAGCGAGAATATAATTCTTTGACAGATCTTCGACATGAGAGTGTTTTCGAGGCGAGCGTCGATCCAAGCATGTCCGGTCCAAACGCGCAGGTTCACCGTTCCGTGACCGATGACCTTGAGCTTCACAATACTCTTTGCGCTTGATATACTCCGCGCCTGGCACACTTCCTCATACTCCACAAAAGCTTCCCGGTCCTTGCACATGTGTGCAGATGCGCCACCGTCTATAACCCAGCAGCCGCTGACGGACCCTTCGCTAGCATTAAATGCAACGTTGGGTGGTCGTGTACTCCTTCTCGTGTTTCTCTTGGTCCACGACTTGAACGGCAGTTCCTAGCATAGTGACCGACCTTGCCATAGTTAACACACGCTCCTGAAGGTTTCTCAGCACGCCGTTATTGCTGCTTCTTCGGGTGCTGCTTGCCGTTTCTCTTGCTTGTGAAAAGAGCCGTTGCTTCTTCTTCACGTGCTGTGTCCTTGTGCCGCACTTCCTCAGCAATCAACTTGCTTACAAGGTCGCTGAAATTAAAACTAGACACCGACATACGAAACGCCTCCACTAAGCTCTCGTAGCTTGCAGGTAGACTCCTCAGCATCACCGCACATACGTCCTCTTCACTTCGCCCGCATTTGGCGCTATTCATCTTCATGACTAGGTCTTGAAGCTCTGTCACGTGACCACTGATGCTTGAAGCTGTATACTTGAACGACGCAAACTTCTCCTTAAGCCAAGTCGATTCACCATGTCTTGTGTGCGATGAAACTTCGCCAGCCTTTCCCACGACTATCTCGCCATCGTCGCGTCGATAATGTGCATCAACTGCGCGTCACTCATATTCGGCGCGATCGCAGCGTGCGCTTGCTGCTCCTTTACTGCATTCGGAGCGTCTACACCGGAGACAGCTCCCCACAACCCCTTGGACATGAGGTACATCTTCATCTTGTAGCTCCATAGCACGTAGTTTGAGCCGTCAAAAGGCTCAATCTTGAAACCGGAGTCGTTGCTTGGGCTCATAACCTGTTGATTTACGTTAACGCTATGAGCTTGAAGATGGGCTTACGGTCGAGATTGCAAACCGGAAAGTAAGTTATATTTTGAGTTTAACTTTATCCTACCGTTAGCTTTATCCTACCGTTAACTTTATCCTACCGTTAATTATTTCCTATCGTTTGCTGCGCCCCCTTTCCCAGATATGTGGACTACCATAAAATGGGGGACGTCACTGTCTGGCGGTACAGTGCTGGTGAACCCCAAACACCAGTTCCCGAAGGTTTTACTTTTTGTCGTTACCGGGTATCGAACCGGTGACCAGTGGGTCGCACCGCCATGCCTTACCCGACTGAGCCACAACACACGATATTTTCGACACTCAACTTCTCCGTGTTATTCTTGTCATTCGATC
>NW_027152182.1:142826-145071 GCF_004359215.1 Bremia lactucae
ATCATTTTTAATTCTATCGCATGGTTTGCAAGTCCATGCGGTGTGCGAATAATGCGGCGCCTTCGGCTGCGGTTCATGCAGCCGCGGGTGACGCATTATTGTCTCTTGTGGCAGAAGTTCCGTCTGCCGTAGTATCGTCTTCTCCCGCAACTCTAAATGTTGCGGGTGCACGTGGTGAGTCACCACGCGAATGCGACAAATCTTTGGAGGTCGACTATGAGTGCGACTCGGTCGAAATTTCGGACTCGGGAGAACAGAACAGATGCCTGATCATCGTCAGGCGGCTTACGATGATCCTCTGAATGAGGGGGCTAAATCGGATGGATGTGCTTATAGCGTTCGCTGTTTTGCAATTTACCAGGGTATCTTATCATAGGTACTGATTTTCCATTAGAAGATTCTAAAAGCTCCTGTTTGAGCCAGAGTCAAGTGCTCAGCCAATAATAACAGCAGGCAAGCGAATCTGCATGTTACTATTGCTGCAAACTCTGGATTAGCCACTTTCTGATTTTTAAGCATGTTTGGTGCCGACGATGACGACGATTCCTCATCGCCAACACCGACTCCCGTGCCGTCACCAGTACTTATTCATGTGCGTGGTGATGACGATGGCGTAAGCCATCGTAATAAAAGATCATGTGGTACGACTTCTTCAGTAATACCACTCAGGGTAGCGTAGACAATAAAATGTATTGTCTTGCCTCTGAGAAAAAGCCGGGGCTTTTGCCCGAACGGCTAGTCAGTAGCTTCTCTGGAGAGACTACTCCTCACAATAAGTATCCCTTATTTATTGCGACAAAGCTATATGGTCTTGATCCCAGCCCGAAGAACGTTCGCGCTGAAGAAGATTTTATCTCGATGCTTTTCTTTAGCATCGATGGTATAGTGGCAACAACAAGCGTTGATGCAAGCCTGGAACGCGTTTATTCGCAATGTCAAAGACATTGGACGCGAAGCCTGACTTTAAATACTTAACACGATTCGCGTTAAGTTTGACAAACGAACTCCAACCGGTGCAAGGTATAAATTGCATCGGTCGACTCGTGAGGCAGGACTTCCGTGCCTCACGTGGGGTGATCCTTGTCCGTGATGTGTCGACAACACGAAATGAGTAAAAGAAGATGTTTACTCCCTTTCTTCGCCCTGGGGAAGGACTCGCATCTCTATCGAGATGCGCGATGCGATTGACGTTTTTCAATCGATTTACACGCGCCAGAGGCGCGTGTTTTTCCGATGGATCAGAAGATCCATCTCGTCATACTGACGGAAGAGGTCCTCAACGTCAACAACTGGCTGGGAACGAGGTTCCCAGCTGTCACGCGAAGGTAGATAAACGAGCCAGCGAATCAGATTACTCGTTTGCTGCCCCTTCATATCACGGTGGTATAGAATACGTTTCGCATAGAAACGTTGACCACCGTGAGAATCCACTAATGGTTGTGGTGGAGGAGGGAAAATTAGATCGAACCGTGTGTCGGATCTAGAGTCGAAGATAGACAAACTCGATCGCTACCTCCATGCATCGGAGGAGAAACTTGAACACGAGCGCGATAAACGTCGCACGTTGGAGCAGACCTTTGCAAGCTCACTATATCGAACGGTTGGAACCATTCGAAGAGTGCGTACTCATGTTGGAGTACGAACGGAAATATCACGCTCTTCGTGATGAGCTGCCATCAGCTCATCACGGTTTCGAGGATCTTCGGACCCGACATGAGAATCTCCAGATTCAGCATGAGAATCTGGTTCGTGACCACAAGAATCTTTTAGGAATTCTTGAAAAGGGTGGTCAGATCCGTCCTCGGAAGGAACCGCGTACTGATGGTACGGGTGGAGCCGACCAACGTACAAACGTTAGATGCGTTCGCATCCTACATAGTAATTCTATTGTGTATACGTTGCCTCTGCGATGTAGTACACCGAATGGCCCAATGAACTTGGGTAGTAGCTTACTGCTACCGACATTAGTGACTACCCGATTAGGTTAAGTTTACCGTAGAGAGTAGTACTAGCTCATTAATTTTAAATGAATGAACATTTGCTGTTCCATGTTTGTTCGCGTTCCGTTTCTGACGGTCCACTGCGATAGCAATGGAATCCTGCACGAAACGGATTGCTGATTCTCGAGCCAGCAGAAATTCCTCTGCTGACTCATTTGTTTTGTCTCTTCCAGTGCGCTTTGTGCGCACTGCCATGAGATCTTTCTCATCTTCGATATCGATTTCTTCGACATCGACATTGCTCG
>NW_027152182.1:145572-148586 GCF_004359215.1 Bremia lactucae
ACGAAAACAAAGATTCCATTGTTTTTGTGGTCGTCTTCGGGATATCCGAAGACGAAGTCCATAGATACGGACTGCCAACACTCTGCCGGACGTGGTAGAGGTTGGAGAGGTGCACGGGATGAAAGGCTAGGCTTCACCCGTTGACATACCTCGCAAGCACCAATGTACTTGCGCACGAACTGATACTGGCGGGGCCAGTATAAGTCGCGACTTACTGTAAGATAAGTTGTTTCACGTCCACGATGTCCACTTGTTGGAGCATCGTGACACTCATACATGATGCGCAAGCACAAATCATTGTCGAGTTGGGACGACGACACGTGGGGTATCGCCGGTAACAGCTGAGTAATACAATTAGCCGTTACGTGTTGTGTATCGATCGAATGACGACATGCGATTACGGGACATCCCGTACACAGCAGTGAGCACTCCCAGTGGGATGCTCTGGGCATGGCTAGTGATGCCTCAGGGGCCTAGTAACGCCCCCTCCAACATTTAACAGATGTGTAACAAATATGTTGAGACCGGTGCGAGTTATTTTGACGATGTATTCGTCCATAGCCGGGCTATGGACGGTAAGACGGACGTGGAAGTTCATAAAACTCACGTTCTTTCAGGTTCTTACACTTATGCGAAAGCATAAGTTGTATGCTCCGCCACCCTCCTGTGGCCTTTCGCACACAGAAGGTCGGAGAGCTATGTGGGGAGGTTGACTCCCTTACATGGCCCACTTTTACTCGATCGGTAAAGAATTTATCGATCGCAAGTACTTGTTCACGAGGCAGCGGCCACTGCTTCATGACACAGTACTTCGAGCCCGGTTTGAGCCTGATCTCATGTCGAGTGCCTTTATCCTTAGGCAACTCGCATGGAACTGCTTCAGGGAATACACCCCCGAGTTCTCTTAAATCCTCGTATTCAATATAAAGCCGGTAAATCTTTATTAGATTTATCAAATGAATTCAATTAATGATCCATCAAACATAGAGGTTCTTATCTTCTTTGTAGGCTTTCTTTATGTCATCAACTAAGGTTGATGATGGAACACTCGTAGTGAGTGTTGCAACAGTAAGATTATTTTCACTGTTGGAGTGCACTGTTGACTCGAAATCGGGTCGGCGTGATAACGCATCAGCGACGACATTAAGTCGTCCTGGTTTATGTTCGACGGAGAAGTTATACTCCGCGAAGAAGGATAGCCACCTCGCCATTCCTTGCGAAAGGTGTGGGCTGTTTACGGTCGTGCGTAATGACGCATGGTCCGTATATCCGATAAACAATCTATCTCCTAGGAGATAGACCCTAAAATTTAGCCAATGCATATTTCATGGCAAGGATTTCCTTGTCATGCACTGGGTAATTGAATTCAGCTGGTTGCAGCTGACGCGATTGGTAACAAACGACGCGCTCCGCGCCGTCTGTATCGTATTGCATTAACGCGCAGCCGATTGCGATCGCTGGCGTCACAGACCACATGGAATGGTCAAAACGCCAAGCATAAAATTTCTGCTGTAATGTAATGAATGTGTGCTGATATTTGGTCACCGTAAATGTTTGTTGCGGTAAATATGCGCAAGAAGGTTGAACGTCTTACCACGAGAACAGTGTTTGGCGTTTGTTGCGTCTTGTTTCCTTGATAAACACACCGGGGGTTGAACCAGGGGCCTTCCGCATGCAAAGCAGACGCGCTACCACTGCGCTATGGGCCCTACAACACTGTCTTGATCTGCAATTGCTAAGATGGGCAATTGCATCAAGCTTTGCTTGATACCTTCATAGGAACGCTGACAATCCGCATTCCATAACCATTTCTCGTCTTTTTTCAAGAGACGAGAGAGATGAACTGTCATCTCTGCATAATTGCGAGAGTACTTGTGTAATTACGCCGCTAAACCGAGGAACTTTCTAAGTCCCTTGACATCGACTGGAACTGGCCAGTCGGTGATTGCCTTGATCTTTTCGGGATCAGGGCGCACGCCATGTTTACCGACGATGCACCCAAGAAGTGGTATTTCGGTTGCAGCGAGTATACACTTCTTGAGATTTAGGATTTGATTGAACCCATCCATCAGATCCAAAGACGAAAAGATCGTACTCTAAGACATACCATCTATGATTGCGTCTTTTCTAGGTATCGGTGTTTGAGCCGGTACAGTTGCAGCATTCAGTTTGTTGAATGCGTGCACTATAAGAGGATTCCCTTGAGTGACTCCCAAGATTGAGTAGTGTATCTTTCAATCTGAGTCTTACATCGAGGACACTTTCGTCCATCGATGAGCTGCTGGAAACCCGTTCGTTCTCTGCAAAAATTACTGCTGACCGTATATCGGTTACGTATTCGTCCTCTGTGACGAGTGCGCAGATCTGCTTGATTTTACCACCATGCAGATCTCTTAAGAACCGCTTGGGTTCTAGGGTTGGTAATGGAGTTATCTCCGAAGTTAACTTCGGAGGCGCATACAGATCAAGAGTATAAGCGCCTACTCTTGAACCGTTATTAACCAACACATTTAATGTCTCGGTTTCTACCTGGGATTTAGGATGCCGAGGGATTAATCCCTTGGGATGCTGAAGTCTAGTCACTTCAGTATTAATTGTTTGAGGAGATTTCTCCTCAAGTACGTGGGGACTTATTCCCTCAACGTCTTCCGACTGTGATTGCGCTATTTCAGTCGGGTCCTCTACGGTGGACTCTCTACTAGGCCTAGGATCATCGTGTTGTCTCTTTTGGACAACCGGTATTTTACTTGAATGTCGCCCGCTAGGCTTACATTCATGTCTTCATCCACTCGACTTATTCGAGTGGACCTTCGGCGCTGCCTGTGCATTAGCACAGCCGCCGGCAGCTGACTCCACAGTGTGACTAGTAATCACACTGTGATCTTGTGGAGTTGTACTAACGACCGTACCACAAGTGAGACCATCGCACTCACTCGTACTACATCCACACGCTTGTGGACGCTCCAAGACGTTCATCAGATGGCCATCTGATGAACAAGTGGCAGGCATCTTTA
>NW_027152182.1:150742-158784 GCF_004359215.1 Bremia lactucae
ACTGGGTTATTTGTAATACAACTCGCTAAGAGTCGTATGTGCTGGGCATATGCGTGAACATCACGCTTGCCTTGCTTGAGTTTCAGAAGCTCTGAACGAGCTCTGAACTCAGCCCTTGGCGGTTCAAACGTCTGTTTGAGCCGGGCTTTAAAAGCCTCTAGCGACCCAAAGACGTATGGGTCGCGCAACTTAAGGCCCAATGCCCAAGTTTTGGCACGACCTGCCAAATTTGATTGAGCGAATGCGACTTGCATTTGCTCGTCGACGATGTGACGTGCCCTTATGGCATCGTCCAACTCGACGAACCATCTCAAGAGGAAGTCTTCTTCGACTTTCCTATACTTAGAGATGTCAATCTTTAAGGTTTCGGGACGACGCGTTCGCGTCATCCCAGATACAGGGGTCTGTACCTGTTGTAACCTCAACAGTTCTGCCTGTTGAGAGCCTTGCTGATTCAGCAAGGCTACCTTTTCCTTCATCTCGTCAAGTTCATGTTGTATGAACTTGGCGAAAAAATGGCTGAATGGAGGGCATCTCTGTCCCAATTGGACAGCATTGCCAAGATTGCATCGTTTCCTACGGTCGAACTCATTCGTTCGACCGCACTGCTTTCTATGTCACTTAGAATGGAGTATTTTTCACGGGAAACGTGATGCGTATTCCCACTATCATCTAACATGTCCATGTTCGATGAGGGAAATGTGGTCCTTGGACGGACTACAAAGTGCTACCAGATGTAACGGGGCACTACGACTTGTACTGCTTCAGTACAAGTCCACTTCGCACTGCTTCAGTTGCGAGTGGTGCCTTACGTTATTTCACGTACACTAGTACGTGCAGAGGAAGACTTATCTTTAAGGTGACCAGCTTAAAGAGGGTAAAATGAAAACTGTACTAATAAAATTAAGTGTCTCTTCTATCTATCTTGTAAATGCTAACTTAATTATAGACTAATACTAAACATGCAATTGAATTCTTATTTTATCTTATCGATCTCTTTTCTTTTGTTTACATCTATAGCTGATTAGTCTGCGGAATAAATAGATATAATGGTCTATACCTATTTATGGATAATATTTCTGATTATTACTATATCAAGTAATATTCTCCAAATATTATCTACCTTTTAGATAATATATTTATTAACAACCTTTAAGTGTTAATTTCATGTAACGATACCAATGAACATGGTTTTTAATTAAGTAGTCTTATAGTGACCACTCTATCCAATGACAGTCAGAGTGATTGTCGTTTAAGGGGGGTTGATGTAATGGGGTGATCGTATATGAAATTAACACTATTAATATATTATCTAAAAGGTTGAGAATATTTGAAGAATATTACTTTACGTATTAATATTCGGAAAGCTTATCCATTGGTAGATATAGACCATTATATCTACTTTTCCGTCTGACAACGGGGTCTTAGCATTATTGGTCAGTAGATGACCACATTAAATTGCACGTCGATAAAAGCGAATTTTAAATCTCGCATTGTATTTAGCCGTGCCAGGGTACTAGTGAAATAAAGCAGTTTTAATACTCTTTTGTTTTGTAGATTCAGCTACTTGCTCAAATTGGCTTCACACAATCTTAAGACGGCATTTTTATACGTAAAAGATACTTTCGATTGTTCAACTCGGATGCGACTCACATGCTTCGTACTCACTACGTCCACGCTGACTTTCGTAGCAGCAGCTGTCCCATGCAGCGAACAATCATTACACCAAGGTGCAACGATGCTTCTGAATGCTCATACAGACGCAGAGCTTGGCGGTGTCGGAGCGGGCAAGCGCGGTGACGTGGGCTTTCAGTATTTGGTACGACATTGTTTTGAAGATAATGTAATTTCTCACGCTTCGTTTGCTTTTCTTTAATTATCAAGAAACCTGCAGAAGCTCTCTTAGCTGCTCAAGCTTTGGCTCACGACGACTTCGACCTGGCGGCGGCTCAAGTCTTTCGTATCCTCGAGTACCAGAAGCCGGATGGGCTTTTGCCCCACTTAGTCTACGGCCCATCGGTTTCGTCTGAGTTGAGATGGATACCTAGCAATCGCACCTTCTTCCCAGGTCCAGCATTCTGGCAACAATCGTCGATTGAGCAGCGGCGAAAAGTCCATTCTGCGTCGGAATTTGAAACCTCTACCATCTCGGCTCCTCCGGTTGCTGCTGACGTTGTTTGGGAAATATTTCAGCTTGCACCTTACGATTCAATGGTGGGGGGTAAAGCTACAGCTGTGCAGTTCTTATGTCACGTCTATGAACCGTTGAGAAAGCTGCAGAAACACTTATTTTCGACACGGAACGGTACCGCTCCTGACAGCTTACTCCTAACTCGTGTTAGTTAAAAGAATGAGTTTATCTTTACAAAACAACTACACGTGGTGCTTGACACTAATTACAGTTGCATGATGTATGGTCATTATTAGCACCCCTGGGAGACGTTTTCGTCATTATCGCCGCATTGGATTGCATTCCTTGCTGACTTAAAGACTGCACCGGACTACGACACCATTGTTAGCTCTATTCCTGAAGAAGCATCAGCTCGTTTTGCCGAAGGTGCTAGTGCCATCTATTCAGCGAAAGACGCTGTAAGGAATTTGTATGAGCCTATGATATATCTCGCGTCGCAAGCCCGCCACGATGAAGCTCTGTTTGAGTCTATTTCTAGCGCTAAAAGTGGCATAGAAGCAGCTCCATTTGGAGTAAAGGATGTCGAATTCAATGCGCTCGTGCTGCGTTCATCACGAGGCTTGGAAAATATCGGTCGTGTACTCATTGAGCATTCTTTCGCGTGCAAAAAGTTTGCTTTAACTCCAAAAGAGCTGCTCAATGACATAAAGGAATTTCACGTATTAATTCAAAAACTTGAAGGAGCTCTCATCGGGAATAATAATACTCAGGGTCTCTGGAACACGTCAGCAGATTTCTTTGCTGATTCCAGCAGGGTGTCATGGACCTCCCTTCACTCTTTACGCGAATTTTTACCTGCTTATGCTGTTGAACTGGACAGTATTAAAAAAATGCGTTTGATGAAACACTTTCTATCGGAGCCGGGTTCTTTCACCTTTTATTGCAATCAGTTCCCAGCTTCGTTCTTTGCATGCGCTGAAAGCAACGCGAACTTGATAGATGCCCGCCCAGCAAGTACAACGTGGGTCCTCTACAACTACTTTCTCCAACGAGGCTTTGTTAGGGTTTGTTTCATCGTAACTATTTTTTCGCACTTTAAACTTTAAGCTAACAGTTTTATGATGATAAGAATAAGTTCCCGGGCTTAGCCGACTATATTCGCAACAAGACGAGGGATATGGTGTGCAAAGCATCTTCACCTGCCCACTTGTATATTTTGAACTCCAACGAGTTTGGTCATACAGCCTTAACACTAGCCTATGATTCTCGCAATGCTGTACCTCTCGAAGTTTTTGACGATAGCTACATAGGCTCGACTCTCGCTGCTGCCACTATTCTCAATATTCTATTGCCAGCAGGTGCGTCGATACTGCAATTCGTTCAAGCTAAAGTGAGCTTATTTATATTATCAATGTTCGATAGTTACCCTGCCGCCAAGTCCAGACACGCCACCCATTGATCACCACATTCTCTCCGTCATTATGTGCGTCGAATTAGTGGTCGCGTTCGGAGTTGCCATGAGCTGTTTTCTATTTTCTGTATATTTTGTGGCGAACCGACCTCGAGAGACACGATTGTCTCCTACGTCTGTGGCTCTGCGACAGATTTCGGGAAGTGGTAGAACATTACCTTGGTACGATTCGGACCGCCACAGAAGCGATTTAGAAGTACTCGAACGATCTGACCAGATTTCGGAGTCATCTTGCAGTGTCTCTTCCCCGCGTTTAAATCGCGCATCACACGAACTGAAGGAGTCTTTGCTATCTGAAGAGGAGGAGCACTACGGATCTATTGGTGACGCTAAGCAGCAACAAACTCGGTCAAATTCAGCATGGATAACCGCTAAGAAAATTCTCGCAGACATTAGCCCCTGGTAGCTTGGCGACAAGTTAGAAATTTTGCTTTGAGCGATGATTATATGTGTGGACAATGCGACGATGGCTTAAATTAGCTTAAAGCTGTACCTACAGCAAGTCCTTTTTCCATTTTGCCACAAGTTGCGTTGCTGCCTTCGCAACAGTTGTAGTGGCGTGTTTGCGCAATTTGTTAATAGTACGCCCAACACCTGTGCTCTTGAGAATATCAACGGTAAGCACCATATCTGCAAGTGTACTCAAAATATGTATCGCCAAGGCCGCAGACACGTTTTTGACATTGCCATTCTGATTCAGCACGCCTTGTAAAAAAGCCACCTGTGTTGCAACATCTTCATTTACGGACAGAGCAGCTGCTGTAGCGGCCGCCACCTCAATGCTGACATCCCTTTCGTTCCCGTCAATTGCAGATCCGTCAGAGCTCTCCACCGGAATATTCTACATACACATCACCATATGAAGTCAGAGCTGCGGAGCTATAGCGAGTATATACAGCATTGCACTGACACCAGGATTGTGAATATCTGCGTTCAAATGAAGCTCCAAAATTGGGGTCGCTTCTAGAAAAGCAGGAGCAAATCCTAATCGCTGGGGCTCGCTTAGAGCCCATACCGCCTGCATAGTCATGAAATAACACTGTTGTGGGTCATTTTGCGTTCCTTCAGTAGCCCACGATCCATCTTCGCGTTGAGTCAGCAACAAGTAAGCCATCCCTCGACGCACTTGCACGAGATCATCCGAACCTTCAAAGCATCTTAAGGCCTGAACATAGCATTTAGTAAGATAAGGTGATGATGATGCAAAAAAAGTACGAGCTGGGGAATAAGGTGTACCCGCATTGTTTCGCCGAGCAAAGCAACATCTTGATGCGCAAGATGGTTAATTATGTTGTGCCGCAAGAAAAAATACTCGTGAGGAAGAAGCTCCTTTTTAAGTCAATTCTATTTTAGCAAATACAAGAGAAGCACAGTAATGTAGAGCAATATCGCACCGTCTCGCAGCGTAGCCGTCCTTGGTTTGTAAGTACAAGTACTAGGCTTGTCACAAAGTGCACTTGATCTTCGTACACTTGAGGTGAAAGATCCCCGGGGCCTTTGTATGGATATACCAACAACAAGTGTTGCAGTAATTGCGGCAAGGTATATCCAAGTGAAATCCCTAGCGCGTGCGCGTGATGCCAAAGAACGAGTGCACTCGTTAATAGTTCGTAAATAGATGCTCCAGCTTTGTAGGCCACTGAAGGAGTGCTTTCAGCGGGGTCCCAACCAAGAAGATCCTGCACAGCAGTTTAAGAAAGTTAAGCGCTTCTTTTGAATGCCATGCGTCTACATACCGAAGCTCCATAAACAGGTGGAGATTGGCTGCAGAAATCCAGCAACTCTACTCGCCTAGCATGAGAGATGCCTAGCCGCTCTATGACGTGAATTGCAGCGATTGCGTGAACGAGTTGTGTCGGCGTGGGAATGGTTCCGACAGCCCAGTCGGCGTGCCTGTCCGCCTTAAGCCACAAGGCACCAAAAAGTCTAGCATATAGAGCAGATTGACGCAAAATGTCGACACTTTCTACCGCCTGCAGATCGTAGAGCGACTGAATGGCGTGCAATCCCCAGCTCGGGAAGTTCGAACTATTGCGACCCATGTGATAGACGCAATTAAGACCCTTCAGAATGCTTTTGCGCCTCAATGCATACTTCCAGGGCTCTGGCGCCGCACGCTGAGCAGCTTTTTTGGCCTTGAGCTTTCGTAGCTCTTGATGCATCAAACGCTTCAGCACTTCCTTGTGATTCGTAAGGCTCACGCGAACCTCCTTCTCCACTGCCTGACGCACTAGCTTCGTGGTCAGCTTACATACATCATGGGATCTAATAACGCCCGCAATGGATGCTGCAATTTTGGACTCGAGCTCTCTGGAAATCGTGCGCGAGTTTACAATGAGCGATGAGCCTGAGGACGTCATCTTGGTGTACATACTCCCCGCCATGAATGTAAAATAAAACACAAATTTTTATCCGTCTAGCTACTCTACGAACATGAAACAAAACCTATTTCATTCGAGTGGTTATGAAAACACTGTAAAAGACACCTTAGCTGTAGAGGGGTATCCCGTTACATTAATATTATTTTCCTACAAGTAACTATAAAAAACAAGTAGAATTAGGGTAGTGACATCCGACAACTAAAAATGATTTCCCCACAACTATTTTGATAACATTTTTTTTTAATTCAAGTTTAAATAAACCGCTCCGGCTACAATTACTACTCCCACAACTTTTTCTTAAGAATAAATAAATAATTTCAAATTCGTAAACTACAATTGTTATTTCCATATATTCTATAAAATTATAACAATAATATCTTTGCAGAAGGAAATTGTCGGAGGGAATTTGTAATGGGGCACACATCGGTTGGAGAACCGTTGTTGTGGTAGATTTACCTTATGGGTAGTATATCCTTTAATCTTATATAAAAATAGTTATTTACTCAAATCCCATTTATTATGGGTAACAAAAGTGGTCGCTGTAACGGGGTGTATCGTTACATGAAATTAGCACTCAAAGGTTATTAATTAGTATATTATCTAAAAGGCAGACAATCTTGTGAGAATATTACTTACATAGTAATATCCGGAAAGTTATAATTGGTAGATATAGGCCATTATATCTACTTGCTCCGCGTCAGCACTGGACGCGCGCAAAGAAGAGACGTACAAGACTTTATTAGATGTTTTGTATATGTATAGAATTAAGTTAGTATAAAATAGATAGAAACAGAAGAACTTAATTGTATTAAATACAGTTTCTTCCAACCCTATTTAAAGTAAGTCTTTTAAAAAAAGTCTTCCTCTGCACGTACTAGTGTACGTGAGGCACTACTCGCACTGAAGCAGTGCGAAGTGGACTTGTACTGAAGCAGTACAAGTCGGCAGTGCCCCGTTACACCTGGTAGCACTTTGTAGTCCGCCCAAGGACCACAGCTCCATCATCTAACATGTACATGTTAGATGATAATGGAAATACGCATCACGTTTTGCGTGATAGCTACTCCTTTCTAAGTGACATAGAAAGGAGTGCGGTCGAGCGAATGAGTTCGACCGTAGGGAATGATGCCATCTTGGTCATGCTGTCCGGTTGGGACAGAGATGCCCTCTATTCAACCATCGCGAAGTTCATAAAACATGAACTTGACGAGGCGAAGGAAAAGGTAGCCTTGCTGAATCAGCAAGGCTCCTAACAGGCACAACTGTTGAGGTTACAACAGGTACAGACAGGCCTTTGTACCTGGGGTGACGCACACCGTCGTCTCGAAATCTTAAAGATTGACATCTCTAAGTATAGGGGAGTCGACGAAGACTCCCTCTTAAGATGGTTCGTCGAGTTGGATGATGCCATAAGGGCTCGTCACATTGTCGACGAGGAAATGCAAGTCGCATTTGCACAATCAAATTTGGCAAGTCGTGCCAAAACTTGGACACTAGGCCTTAAGTTGCGCGATCCATATGTCTTTCGGTCGGTAGAGGCTCTTAAACCTCGGCTCAAACAGACGTTTGAACCGCCTAGGGCTGAGTTCAGAGCTCGATCAGAGCTACTGAAACTCAAGCAAGGCAAGCGCGATGTTCACACTTATGCCCAGCATACGACTCTTAGCGAGTTGTATCGCGAATAACCCAGTTCATGAACGCACGTTGATTATGGTGTTCTTACGGATGGTCCCATGGAGACCCACCTGTTCCGCTTGGAACTGGATACGCTTGAAGAAGCAATATCCGTTGCGGAACCGGGCTTTAGCTTGAGAAAGGCTCAAGCTGGTTCGTCATCGTATCGTCCTCCAAGACGACAAAAGCTTGGAGGTCCAGAACCTATGGACCTCTCTTATGTCGAAAGCGAGAAACCTCGCCTTTCAAACAATAAGCGATTGCGAAAATGCAATCGCTGTCAAAAGTTAGGACATTACGCTCATGAGTGCAGTGGCCCACGCCCAGTACCGAGACCTACTGAACGTAATAATGGACCGAATGCCGAAAAGGGCAACGGTCGCGG
>NW_027152182.1:160639-171302 GCF_004359215.1 Bremia lactucae
GGACAACACGATGATCCTAGGTCGAGTAGAGAGTCGACCGTAGAGGACCCGACTGTGATAGCGCAATCACAGTCGGAAGACGTTGAGGGAATAAGTCCCCACGTACTTGAAGAGAAATCTCCTCAAATAGTTAATGCTGAAGCGACTAGACTTCAGCATCCCGAGGGATTGATCCCTCGGCAGCCTGTGGATAAATCCCAGGAAGAAACCGAGACATTGAATGTCTTGGTTAATGACGGATATAAAGTAGGCGCTTATACTCGTGATCTGTATGCGCCTCCGAAGTTATCTTCGCTGATAGTTCAATTACCAACCCTAGAACCCTAAGCGGTTCTTGAGAGATCTACAAAGTGGTAGAATCAAGCAGATCTGCGTACTTGTCACAGAGGACGAATACGTAACCGATATTCGGTCAGCGATTATTTTGCAGAGAACGAACGGGTTCTCAGCAGCTCAGCGATGAACGAAAGTGTCCTCGATGTGAAGACTCGGATTGAGAGATACGCTACTCAATCCTGGGAGTCACTTAAGACAAATCCTTATACAAGAATTTGATGGAATTCAGGGATGTATTCCCTGAAACAGTTCCATGCGAGATGCCTAAGGATAAAGGCACTCGACATGAGATCGAGCTCAAACCGGGATCGAAGTACTGTGTCATGAAGCAGTGGCCACTGCCTCGTGAACAAGTACTTGCGATCGATTCATTATTTATCGATCGATTAAAAGCGGGCCATGTGAGGGAATCAACCTCCCTACATAGCTCTCCGACCTTCTATGTGCGAAAAGCCACAGGAGGATGGCGGATAGTGCACGCGTTCAACACACTGAATGCTGCAACTGTACCGGCTCAAACGCCAATACCTAGAAAAGACGTAATCATAGTTGGAAATACTAAGAGTACCATCTTTTCGTCTATGGATCTGATGGATGAATTTTATCAGATTCTTATGCGTAAACGGGACATCCCGTACACAGCAGTGAGCACTCCTAGTGGGATGCTCTGGGAATGGCTAGTAATGCCACAGGGGCTTAGTAACGCCCTTGCAACATTCAACAGATGCGAAACGAATCTGTTAAGACCGTTTCGAGAATTCACACCGAGTTATTTTGACGATGTATTCGTCCCTAGCCCGGCTATACGGAAAGACGGACGTGAAAGTTGATAAACTCACGTTCGTCAGGTGCTTACACTTATGCAAAAGCATGAAATGTATGCAAATCTCGAGAAGTGTATATTCGCTGCAAGCGAAATACCACTTCTTGGGTGCATCGTCGGAAAATACGGCGTGCGTCCTGATCCCGAAAAGATTAAGGCAATTATGTCAAGGGACTTAAGAAGTTCCTTGGGCTAGTGGTGTACTTGCACAAGTACTCACGCAATTATGCCGAGATGATAGATCATCTCTCTCGTCTCTTGAAAAAAAGAACGAGAAATGTTTATGGAACGCTGATTGTCTGCGTTTCTTTGAAGGTATCGAGCAAAGCTTGATGCAATTGCCCATCTTGGCGATTGCAGATCGAGACAGACCATTTCATGTGGTCTGTGATGCCAGCGATTTCGCAATCGGCTGTGCGTTAATGCAATACGATACAGAAGGCGCGGAGCACGTCTGTTGCTAATAGCGTCAGCTGCAATCAGCTGAACGCAATTATCCAGTGCATAACAAGGAACTTCTTGCCATGAAATATGCAATAGCTAAATTAGGGCATATCTACTCGGGGATGGACCGTTCATCGTATATACGGACCATGCGTCCCCACACCTCTCGCAAAGAATGGCGAGGTGACTATCCTTCTTCGCGGAGTATAATTTTCCGTGGAATATAAACCAGGACGACTTAATGTCGTCCCTGACGCGTTATCACGCCGACCCGATTTCGAGCCGGCTGCGCATTCCATCATTGAAAATAATCGCACCGTTGCAACACTCATTTCAAGTGTTCCGTCATCAACCTTGTTTGATGACAAAAGGTAAAACCTACGCAGAAGATAAGGACCTTCTGTGTTTAATGGATCATCTAATATCCAACCAATAAATCTTTTAGAGTTTTACCGGCTTTATATCGATCGTCATCCGATCGATACACAGCCGTTGACGGCGACACTACACGTGTCGACGTCCCAACTCACAATGATTTGCGCTTGCGCATCATGTATGAGTGTCACGATGCACCAACAAGTGGCATCGTGGACGTAAAAAAACTTAGTTACAGTAAGTCGCAACTTTAACTGGCCCCGCTAGTATCAGTCCGTGCGCAAGTACATCCGTGCTTGCGAGGTTTGTCAACGGGTGAAGCCTAGCCTTTCATCCCGTGCACCTCTCCAACCTCTACCATTTCTGGCAGAATGTTGGCAGTCCGTATCTATAGACTTCGTCTTCGGATTTCCCGAAGACGTTCACAAAAACAATGGAATCCTTGTTTTTGTAGACAGATTCATCAAGATGGTACGTCTTGTTGCAGTACCTGAGTCGATTACGGCTCCGGGCTGTGCCCGTGTCTTTATCGACACGGTATTTAAACTCCAGGGTTAACCTCGTGAACTGGTCTCGGATAGCGATCCAAGGTTCACGGCGGAGTTTGGCAATTTGTATTCCAATCTCTTAAAACACGGCTGCCTATGTCAACATCCGATCACTCAGAAACGAATGGTCAAACAGAACGCGTAAATCGCGCCCTCGAAGAGATACTTCGAGGTTACGTTCAACCGTATCCGAATTGGAGCGAGTTTTTACCGATGGTCGAATTCGCCATCAATAATTCGGTGCATGCGTCTACAACGCATACACCGTTCTTCGTGAACGGCTTACGCCATCCTCGCATACCCACTCAATTAGAGGGATCCTCTAGCTTAAGGGGGTGGACTCGCACGAGCAAAACCAACTCTGGCTCATGCTCATCACTTGTCGAAGTTACCAACGACGCGAATGATGTCGATGTCAAAGCAATCGACATCGAAGAAGAGAAAGATGTCATGGCAGTGCGCACAAAGTGCACTGAAAAAGACAAAATAAATGAGTCAGCAGAGGAAGTTCTGCTGGCTCGAGAACCAGTAGGCCGTTTCATACAGGTATTTCATTGCTAACGCAGTGGACCGTCAGAAACGGAACGCAGACAAACATGGAGGAGCAAATATTCTTTCATTGAAAATAAATGACCTAGTACTACTCTCTACGGTAAACTTACCGAAGCGTGTAGTCACTAATGTGGGTAGCAGCAGTAAATACCATTCAAGTTTATAGGGGCCATTCCGTATTCTGCATCGCAGAGGCAATGCATACACAATATAATTGCCACGAAGGATGCTAACGCATCCAACGTTTTACGTTGGTCGGCTCTGCCCGTACCATCAGTACGCGGCTTCTTCCGAGGACGGATCTGACCACCCTTTTCAAGAATTCCTAAGATATTCTTGTGGTCACGAACCAGATTTTCATGCTGAATCTGGAGATTCTCATGTCGGGTCCGAAGATCCTCGAAACCGCGATGAGCTGACGACAGCTCATCACGAAGAGCGTGATATATCGTTCCTACTGCAACATTGAGTACGCACTCTTCAAATGGTTTTCCAACCGTTCGATATAGTGAGCTTGCAAAGGTCTGCTCCAACGTGCGACGCTTACCGCGTTCGTGATCAAGGTTCTCTTCCAATACATGGAGGAAGAGGTCGAGTTTGTCGATCCACGACTCTAGATCCGACACACAGGTCGGATCTAATTTTTCCTCCTCTGCCACAACCATTGGTGGATTTCCATGGTGGCCAACGTTTCCTTGTCGAACGTATTCTAAACTACCGTGATTTGAAGGGGCAGCGAACGATTATCGGGTTCGCTGGCGTGGCTATGCACCTTTGACAGCTGGGAGCCTCGTTCCCAGCCAGTTGTTGACGTTGAGGGCCTTGTCCGTGAGTATGACGAGACCAATCCGATGGAACAGAAGGTCCATCGGAAAAACACGCGCCCCTGGCGCGTGTAAATCGATTGCAAAACGTCAATCGCATCGTGCATCTCGATAGAGATGCGAGCCCTTCTCCAGGGCGAAGAAAGGGAGTAAACATCTTATTTTACTCGTTTCGTGTTGTCGACACAACACGGACAAAGATCACCCCACGTGAGGCATGGAAGTCCTGCCTCACGAGACAACCGATTTTTTTATACTTTGCACCGGTTGGAGTTCGTTTGTCAAATTAAACGCGAGCCGCCTTAAGTATTTGAAGCCAGGCTTCGCGTCCAATGTCTTTAACATTGCGAATAAACGCGTTCCAGGCTTGCATCAACGCTTGTTGTTGCCACTATACCATCGATGCTAAAGAAAAGCATCGAGATATAATCTTCTTCAGCGCGAAAGTTCTTCGGGCTGGGATCAAGGTGGCTTTGTCGCAATAAATAAGGGATACTTATTGTGAGGAGTAGTCTCTCCAGAGAAGCTACTGACTAGCCGTTCGGGCAAAAGCCCCGGCTTTTTCTCAGAGGCAAGACAATACATTTTATTGTCTACGCTACCCTGAGTGGTATTACTGAAGAAGTCGTACCACATGAACTTTTATTACGATGGCTTACGCCATCGTCATCACCACGCACATGAATAAGTACTGGTGACGGCACGGGAGTCGGTGTTGGCGATGAGGAATCATCGTCATCGTCGGCACCAAACATGCTATAGCGAACGCTATAAGCACATCCATCCGATTTAGCCCTCTCATTCAGAGGATCATCGTCAGCCGCCTGACGATGATCAGGCATCTGTTCTGTTCTCCCGAGTCCGAAATTTCGACCGAGTCGCACTCATAGTCGACCTCCAAAGATTTGTCGCATTCGCGTGGTGACTCACCACGTGCACCCGCAACATTTAGAGTTGCGGGAGAAGACGATACTACGGCAGACGGAACTTCTGCCACAAGAGACAATAATGCGTCACCCGCGGCTGCATGAACCGCAGCCGAAGGCGCCGCATTATTCGCACACCGCATGGACTTGCAAACCATGCGATAGAATTAAAAATGATGGTTCTTACCAATCAACATGGTTTTTAATTAAGTAGTCTTATAGTGACCACGCTATCCAATGACAGTCAGAGTGATGTCGTTTAAGGGAGTGTTGATGTAACGGGGTGTATTGTTACATGAGATCAACATTTAAAGGTAATAATTAATATATTACTAAAAGGTTGAGAATATTTGGAGAATATTAATTTACAAATAAATATTCAGAAAGAACGGAGTATACCCTGTAGAGGCACGTACAGCGTTATTTAACGCAAACTCCACTCGGGTAAAGTCTGGAAATCGATTTTCCGAGTGCTTTGCCCCAGATTGGACATATCCACAGCGGACCACCGCAGACCGATGTTCAGACTGAACGTGTCAATCGCGCTATCGAAGACGATCTGCGCAGTGTTAACCAAAGCGCTGGAGCTCAATTCTCCCGGTCTAAACCATCCTAGCAAGCTGCGTACACACCCAGTGCTTGCTTAAGCCATATCGGGACCCTTCCCACGCGGACTTAAAGGCGCTTGCGCCGTGACAGGCGATCGTGCCGCGGATTGTTGCATTCTCACCAGGATGTCCAGCTGGCCCAATAAACGAGGATGCTAGGGTCAACTTGCGTCAAACGGCCCACCAATCGAAGTGGGAATATATGGATTTTCAGATCAGTGCGGCTTCGATTCATGGTTGCGCGGGCAACTGATGCACTGAGGTGTTGGCTAGGCCTATTTATGTTTTGAGGCATAAACGCCGAACGTTACTGGCCTTTGGCCTTAAGCTTGGCGAAATCGAAGCGAAGCTTCCGTTCCAAACGAACATCAGCCACATCGACAGACTCCCTTATCGACCAGATGTCGCGGAGGCGGCGAGCCCGATGAACCCAATTCTCAAAACGAAGCGCCATTTTTGCTTTTTGACTCGTTTGGAAACCGAACGATTGGCAGTTCCCTCATTGAGGTCACCGAAGCCCCACGGGCCGGATCACACAAACGCGTCAAATACTGACCTCGCGTCATTGCCTTGGGCGTAAGGTATCGCTCATGAAGAGCGTCGAGAGCAGCGGGCTCCTCCGGCGTCCTCGCCTTGTATCAGGAGGTCCAGATGGTCAAGCTGCGACCCGAAATCGCTTTGAGGCGCTCTTTCTCACATAAGTAGAGTGAATCGATATTCACTGTGAGCTCTGCTTTTGCAAGGTCTGCATCTTGATGACGAGTGGTTCCTCCATGAAGATTGCCTGCTCTTGCTCTTCATCGAGCGGGTTCGTAATTATGTTGGACTCAGGGTCCGATGTCCTGTGACATGCAGCTAACACATCCGCGGCAGCACGTTCTAGGAACGGATTTGGGGCCCGCCGAGGTCGTCCACACGACGAGGCGTGTTAAAGCCGCGCTCCATTTCCTCATCCTCCTATGGAGTGTAGCTTTCATAGTCCACCATCATCTCATCGTTGAGAAAGGTGCTAAAAGTCTGTGAGTCACGCATATTGTCACCAGACAAGGAATGCAAAACACAACCAGACGGTAGCTGATTATATTCCAACCTCAAAGAGGAAATGAAGCAAATGTTGTCACTAGATGTCAACAGTCTGATGGGAAAGGGTGTAATGTAGCACAGTACGGTTAGTGAACCGTTGTTGTGGTACATTTATGTTATGAATAAAATACCCTTTTATTCTATTTAAAATTGTAAATCACTAAGATCCCACTTATTATGAGTAACATATGTGGTAGCAGCCAAATATAAATCTGGCGGCAAAATCTATTTAATTTAGCTAGGATATGTTTTTTAGATTCAAATAATCAAATAAACTTTTGATTTCATTTGATCTTCAAGCGTCAAGTGCCTTCCTAGGGCTTGCGCATTGATCTGTGAGAGATAGAAGCCTTTCAAAGGTATATACTTTCCGGGACTAGTTGCCACTTGGTTCCACGAACTTCTGAATCCCTTGAACTAAGATTTACTAAGCTCTACGAGCTTGTACAACTCACTGCGTTGTCAAACCTGTTAGTTCTATAGAAACAAGTGACTCTATGAGTCTATAAGTCTTTGTTTGACTCAAGGAGCGAGGTAGCTCCGCTACATTAATTGGAACGGGCTAAAGTTGCCCTATGTTACACAATCCCCGTTAAGTACACTTTGTATACTCTAGGGGATGGTCACTTACTTAAGTGAAGTAATTGGACCCACCACTTGGGTGTGGTTCACATTGTGACCCACCCTTGTGTGTGTGATGCACATAGGTGCATTCACATTGGAAAGGATGGCGCCTAGCGGGATCCGTGATGACGGCCAGCGTCATCCAAAATACGTAGTATTTAAAATAATACGCTCGCAATGCTACTAAGTGCATATCTACAAAGATGGCATTTATGATTGGTTAAAATAGGTTTTATATTTAATACGATTAGATATAAATCAGTCTGAAATCTACTTCCTAGCTTGTAAGTGCGCACGTGGAGCCGGATTACCGCTCCCGTGACGTCACTTAAGCTTAGGCTTATAGTTCGTTGGGTGAGGTCGCTTAGGCGCCCACCAACTTCCTCACTGCACGTGAGAGTATACGGTCAAACCGCCTCCTCGCTGTTCTAAGGTGAAAGCTTCAGTAGAGCGTGGCCAAAATAGACGTGCCCGTCTGCCTACACTTGGTAGCACTTAAAATCCATCCCACGACCCGCATCTCTGAGCGTGTACGTGAGAATGAGCCTTAATATCGATTGGGCTCATTTCCCCATCTCTCCGATTATCATCGGGAGGTGGCAGGGCTTATGACGCAGGGACTTGGTGAACAAACCCCGGCCAGGCTCCTGGGTAGTCCTCCTGAGCAATATGTTGCTCAGTTGGAGCAGTTTGAGGCATTCGTCCTCGGACAGCGGAGAGCCGCGTCCGAGGCACAGAGCCATGCTGCGGCGGAGTCCGTCACTCAGACTCAGGATGAGCTGAGGCATGAGCAGGCTCAGAGCGAGGCTCTCAACAGGACTGTTGAGATGCTCTCTGCCCGGCCGCATCAGCCGAGGTCCATTCGGATGGACCTGCTTAAGTTTGATGGAACTGCAGCGCACACGATCGTCCACTGGCTTTTAGCCGTGGAGCAATGCGGTGTCAGCTCATCGAGGACGACAGCCGGATGGTGTCGTTCGCCATGCTGCATCTGCGCGGTAAGGCCTCAGAGTGGGCTTACTCGTAGGTCCGATTCCGAAGCACATTAAGGTGCCCACAATTATGAACGGACTACGGCATGGCCCATCGCGACAGGCCCTTTTCAGAAAGGTGCCGTCGACGATGGAAGAGGCAATCCAAATTGCCGAAGGTGAGGAGCAATCCTACAACAATGCCTCGGCGACAGCTTGGTATAAGCCGTCGGCCGAGAGGTCAGATGCCACTCCCACGGAGTTGGGCAGTGCAGACGTTGTCTGCTACAAGTGCGGCAAGCGCGGCCATATGATGGCTCGCTGCTATGCCAGGGTCCCTGCTGGGGCAAAGATTTCCAGCAAGAGGACTCCCTTCCCAAAGGGCGATGGCAAGAACCTGCGTGCGAGACGCATGAGTTCTTCATCGACCACTAAGGGGTCGGGAAATGCAGGAACGCAGTAGGGGCCGAATGCCCTACTGACGCTGTGAAGCTACTACTGAGTTCAGAGTTATCGAGCAGATGGGTAGCTTAGTCCCTGAGGTACCAAAATTTCGGACCTAGGCCCTGCTGGTCTATAGCGCTCAAGTACGAGGCTATGACCAGGTGATGACCCTCCTGGTGAATTCGGGTGCATCACAGAATTTTGTAAAACTCGCGGCAATAAGAAAGAGACCGACGGTATTTGAGTTGCTTTGCCAGGATGTCAAGCGAGAAGAGGCGACCGTTCGTTAAGCGAACGGCGCGCTCGTAAAGTCTGAGGGAGTTCAAGTTGAGCTCGCCTTCAGCTTTAGTAACTTCTCTTGTACAGAGAAGTTCACAGTGCTAATCATGAAGAGTCCGTATGACCTCATCCTAGGCATGCCATGGTTGGCAAAACACCAACCATGGATAGACTGGCGTACACGCACATTTGCAAACTCTACGCAGGACACCGGAAAGGATGTGCTCCTGCGAGAGGCCATGCACTTATGTCGTGTCAAACACAGTTAAGGGTTCGTTGAAGGGATGTCAGGTGATGCAAATTCCTACCCAGCTCGGAGAGGCTGGGGTAGTGAATAAGACTATGACAAATTGTCATGCGTCTAAATGTCCTGCACAGAGCCGAAAGCCAGGGCAGTAGACGGCGATCTGACAGGAAGTCAAGCGTCGCATGAACCAGCGCAGTGCCTAGATCCTGATGCAATTGGAAGGGGTGCGTTAGACAGGAGAGCTACGACACCCGCTTCCCAGTCAAAGGTCGTGATTACTCGGAGAACGAGTACCCGACAGATTAGGACGATCAAAAGCACGTCTAAACGAGTGACCTTTGGATCAGATCCTATTGAAGAGGACAAGCCTTCGAACGAGGTTTTCGAGGCCGTCAAGACGAAATTGCGGAAGCATCCTCATTTGAGGTGCCCCAGAATGTCTTAAAATTTGCCGAGGAGATAGTTAGACCCCCGGAGATGTCGTAGGATATGATCCTTGCCGAATTAAAGGAAGGAAAGATCCACGAAATAGTCATGCCAGTTCCAGAAGAGAACTTTGTGGACTGTTGCTCGTCGTCCACAATGGACGAGAGCGTCCCAGAACGGACAAAAATAAAAGGTTCGCTGCTCAAGGATGGGATGCCTTGAAAGACATTTCGTTCTTTGAGGCACTGTGGAAACATCGCGATGTGTTCCCAGAAGAAGTGCCGAGCCGCCTACTAGCAGATAGGGGCATCGAGCACGAGATAGACCTCGAACCTGGCACCAAGTATTGTGTGACCAGGCAATGGCCGTTGCCGAAAGAACAAGTCGATTATATCGATGAGTTCTTCGACAAGCGAGCCAAGGCGGGACATGTGCGTGAGAGCAAATCGCCTCACTGCAGGCTGACCTTTTGTGTGCGTAAAGCCACAGGTGGATGGCACGTGGTTCATGTTTACTATAAGCTGAACATGGCGACCATACCGGCGCAAACGCCAATTCCGCGGAAAGATGTCTTGTTGAACTCCATGGAAAGTCAACTATCTTTTCCGCGTTGGATTTGAAGGATGGCTACTATCAGGTACTCATGAGAGAGTCCAATGTAGCCAAAACGGCAGTAAGCACCCCAAGCGGTATGCTTTGGGAGTGGCTTGTGATGCCCTGAGGTTTGAAAAACGCACCAGCGACATTTAACCTAGTGGCGGTTTACGTAATGCGTCAGCACCGTGCTTACGCACCGCATTAATATGACAATGTATTCGTGCAGAGTAGGTCCGAGGACGGGCTGCGCGCAATAGAGTCGCACAAGCGTCATTTAGACGCTGTGTTGCAGACTTAAAAGGACGCCTAATGGTACGTTAACTTGCAAAAGTGCGTCAAAGGGGTTCCCGAGATACCTGTGCTGGGCTGCATCGTGGGTACACATGGTGTACGAGCAGACCCAGACAAGGTAAAATCGGTAAAGGAATGGCCAATCTCACGGTATGTGAAGGATTTGCGCCAACTCATAGGGCTCGCTAATTACTTACATAAGTAAAGCAAGAATTATGCTGAGCAACTAAACCATTATCTGACCTTTTTAAAAAGGACACAGAAT
>NW_027152182.1:171402-173232 GCF_004359215.1 Bremia lactucae
ACATTAGGAGGGATGACGCCCAGCGTCATCCATGATGACGGCTAGCGTCATCAGTTACGCGAGGTATCTATAAAGATACGCTCCCAATACATATTAAATGATATCTTTAGAGATAACATTTTGATTGGTAAAAATAGGTATTCGTATTTAATTCTATTAAATATAAATCAGTCTGAAAATTACTACCTACTTGGGAAGTGCGCACGAGGAGACGGATTACCGCTCCCGTGACGTCACTCCACCAGAGTTCTTAGTGTGTTGGGTGAGGTCGCTTGCGCGCCCACCACAACTACCTCACTGCACGCAAGAGAAGCAGGCACAAACCGCTTCCTCGCTGTGCTAGGGTGTGTGCTTAAGTAGAGCGTGGCCGCATTACGACGTGCCCGCCTACAGTGTCTAACCCGACATCCGACAAGGAGTTACGTAACTCAACTTTCTTGTCCAGCGACCGTTTACGTGTCGCTTCACGTGCATTAGTAGGTTTTGAACCGAAATGCCTAGGCGAACCGCCAATAGTGTCATTATTGACACCCAGTATAGTGCCACCTCGGCCGGCCACACTCGGTGGACTTAGACGTGCCACTCCACGTATCTCAGGGATATTATACCCTTGATGCCTTGGTGAACCGCCAATAGTGTCACTTTTGACACTCAGTATGGTGCCACCTCGGCCGACCACACTTGGTGGACTTAGCCGTGCCACTCCACGCATTTCAGGGATATTACACCCTTGATGACTCGGCCTTAGGCCTACAATACTTTCAGCATTCTGTGAATCGTTATTAAGAACGAGTGTCACTCGACGGAGTACGTGCCGTTCCACCCCTTTTTCTGAGTCGGTCTCAGAATTAATGTTTACAACATTGGAGTTTCTTAACTCAGACATTCCAATGTCTTAAAAATTGACAGATTCAGTCAGTGATCCGCGCCAATAGCGCTTTTGTTGCCAAGCAAAGGTGGGTTCATGACTTTCCAAAACTTTGCTAGGAACATTGCGCGTGGCGCCTAAGGTCTTATACCTCCAATCGATCCATGGCTCATGGCGTTCAAGCCAGGCCATACAAGGATGATATCATATCTCGAATCCAAACCAAGGACGAGACAGCGTTCCATACTGTCAAAGTCCAGATACTTTATGCCTAGGTTCAATGGAACTTTAGGAACAGTGACACGAGTCCCAGTCTCTAAGGGAACAGTGATTATAACACTTTCATGCGCTTTAAGCGCCTCAACGTATTGTTGATTTCCCCCAAGGGAAGGACGTCGAGCATAATTGCAAGACGCTCCTGAGTCAATGTAAATTGACCATAACTTATTAATGCCCTTTATAGTCGCTTGAGCGACTAACAGGCCAGGCTTGTACTCACGCCCGTTGCCATTACGCACCGAGTTAATTGGGGCTAGGTTCTGAATATTCTCACCTCCTGGAGGTTCAACAGAGCCTAGGTCTTCCCCAGTAGGGCGCCCCGCACCTACTGGGTATCGACGTTTTCCCCGCACAGTGCCGGATCTCTGGTATAGGTCGGAGTTGGAGCTCTTTCGAGCGTTACGCGAATTTCGAAGCATCCCCCCATTCTTTGCCCGGTTTGAGCTCGATCTCATGTCGAGTGCCTTTATCCTTAGGCAACTCGCATGGAACTGCTTCAGGGAATACATCCCTGAATTGTATTAAATTCTCGTATAGATGATTTGTCTTGAGTGACACCCAACATTAGGTAGTATATCTCTCAATCCGAGTCTTCACATCGAAGACACTTTCGTCCATCGATGAGCTGCTGAGAACCCGTTCGTTCTCTGCAAAAATTACCGCTGACCGAATGTCGGTTACGT
>NW_027152182.1:177050-197991 GCF_004359215.1 Bremia lactucae
AGAGTTTCGGGACGACGCGTTTGCGTCATCCCAGGTACAGGGGTCTGTACCTGTTGTAATCTCAACAGTTCCGCCTGTTGAGAGCCTTGCTGATTCAGCAAGGCTACTTTTTCCTTCATCTCGTCAAGTTCATGTTGTATGAACTTGGCGACGGTTGAATGGAGGGCATCTCTGTCTAAGTTGGACAGTAATGCCAGGATTGCATCGTTTCCTACGGTCGAACTCATTCGTTCAACCGCACTCCTTTCTATATCACTTAGAAAGGAGTAGCTTTCAGGGGAAACGTGATGCGTATTCCCACTATCATCTAACATGTCCATGTTAGATGTGGGAAATGTGGTCCTTGGACGGACTACTAAGTGCTACCAGGTGTAGCGGGGCACTACGTCTTGTACTGTTTCAGTACAAGTCCACTTCACACCGCTTCAGTTGTGAGTGGTGCCTTACGTTAGGTGACGTACACTGTACGTGCAGAGGAAGACTTCTCTTAAGACAAGTAAACTTAAGAGGGTAAAATGAAAACTGTATTAATATAGTTAAGTGTCTCTTAATCTATCTTTGTAAATGCTAACTTAACTATAACCTAATACTAAACATGTAAATGAATTCTTATCTCTATCTTATCTTGTAACTATCTTTGATTACTCCTACAGCTGATTAGTCTGCGGAATAAATAGATATAATGGCCTATACCTATTTATGGATAAGAATTCGGGTTGCTTTAAACTTAAATCAACCAATTAAAAGAACTAATGTCTTGTTGCCTCAAATCGAGTTTTTTAATATTTGGCCTGCCCAACAAGGGACTCGAAAAATAAGGGAGTTTATTAAATTAGAGGATATGAAATTAGAAAGCGTCTTAATTTAAGCAAATTTAGCAATTTTCATGATTTTTACCATGAATTCCAATGATTATAACGCAAACTTGTCATATTTCTTACAAGAACGGTTAGGTAAGGCTCAATTTTAACGTTATCATGACTCTATTACGGACCAATCACACACTAAATATCTTTATGGGCGTGTGAAGTCAAAATAATAAAAGATAACATTTTTGTACTTCTTTATTTATTTCCTCTATAGGAAATAATAGTTATTCCTCTTACGGGAAACAATATTCACTTAACGGGCAGTGGGAAATATTCATCCATAAAAACAATTTCTATCGCTACAGCTGTATTTGCCGCATCGCCAATTTAACAACAAGAAACAAATTCACGCATTATTAGTAATTATTATGCGTCCGCTTTGTTCGCAGACCTCTGCTGCAAGAACATATTGGCATTGAGCAACCTTTCAAAATCAGCACGTTTATATCGCCACCTCTGCAATGGTAACAGTTCATAACCTTTCAGTACCGATTTCTCAAATAAAAGATATTTAAAGCGACATTCAATGCGGTTATAAAATAGCTGACCGATGGACTCAGAAGGCTTTACATCGCGTGCGTGGCTGGGCCACTGGGTTTCCGGTGAGGATGAGCCCGTAAACAATTATTATGAAGATCACAAACTCATGGAAGGAGCGCTAATAAAACTGGGTGATTACGCACACTTTCGTTACTTTTTGCTGTTCCGCAACGGCCGTTTCTGCTACTATGAATTGCCAATGCCCACAGTCGCGCCCGGAAGCGGTCCTGAGGGACCGAAATGCGTACGTTTGACACTTACGTCTAAAAATTTGCGTGGCGTGATGATGCTAAACGCGTCAGTAAATGCCAAGGATCTGGCAAAAAGTGAGGACGAGTACGATGCCGACCTGATCAAGCGTGGGCTCGTTTTTAATCGAAAAAAACTTGAAATGCAGCTCACAGGATACTCACCCACAGGTCAGCTCATGTGCTGGAAGCTTCGAGCCGGTAAGGATGCCGTCTTCGTTAAGTGGGAGCGAGCTTTCCGGCTGGCGTTGCGTCCTATCTGGGTGCAAAACTCAAAGTGCTGCATGGTCTGCAAGAAAGAGTTTGGTTTTTTTATTCGCCCACACCACTGCCGGTCCGTTATCATTCAAATAGCAAGCTGTGTAGCTTAAGGATAGCTATGCTAATACATTGTATATCAATTGTAGCAAGTGTGGGACGTGCATGTGCGACGAATGTTCTGTTTTCGTCCCGCGGTTGCCAATGCAGGGTTACTATGACGAAGTTCGTATTTGTCGGGACTGCTCGCCGATGAAAATACAGCGATCGTCGCTGAAATTGGGGACGCGCGTATTGGTGTATGGCATTTTAGTGGGCAGAGTGGTGCAGGTTGATGCTGCCGATGATTCAGTGGATGGAAGAGCTTTCGTGAATGTGGAATTGGTAAAGAAGAATAATCAGCTTAGTCGATTTGCTCTCGAGCACGTGGAACTTTACTCTGATGCAGTTCTATCGGCCAATCGTATTAAAAATGCGATTCGCCAGCATTTATCATACGCGATTTTTCGAACACAGCTTAACTTTAATACGTGGAATTTACTGGAGACTGTACAAGAGCAATGCGTAGTGCAAATGGTCCGAATACTCAATAAATCAACAAGCATTAATGAGCTGCACTCGATGGTGCCGATGCTTGGGTCTTTAGACACCATGCAATTTCCTGATGACGAAATTCCTGAGAAAGAACGTGTAAAGGAATCACTCTCGCACTATCGCGGTGTTCATGTTTCGTTTCCACTGCGTTTGGACACTGTGAAAAAGCTTATCAATCAATTTCGCAACGGAATTCTGTTGCACCGCGTATTTGTGCGGCATATATTAGACGAGTCGGAAAAATTGTTTCGAACATTGCACAGGTCGCCAATGAATAAAATTGAAATTCCAGAGGGTGTGCAGTTGGTTGTAGTGGGCGATCTCCATGGACAACTGGAAGATCTGCTAACGATTATGGACAAAAATGGTGTGCCCAACAGCAAAATGTGGTATCTTTTTAATGGTGACTTTGTGGATCGTGGGTCACATGGCATTGAAGTCATGTTGTTATTGCTGATATTTAAGCTCCTCTATCCCGATTATGTCTTTTTAAACCGGGGCAACCACGAAGAACGAATGATAAATGAGGTCTTTGGCTTTGAAGATGAAATATATACAAAGTACGGTACGGACAATGACGAGGTTGCTGGTTGGAATGGCTTGGGCACATCAATTAATTACTCGCCTATGAAATTGTTTCAGATGTTTGAGACGGTATTTAGTCTGTTTCCAATATTTGCATTGCTGAACAAGCGTGTCTTTATTGTGCACGGTGGTCTGAGCAATCACGAAAATGTCACGATTGAAGAGCTGCTGCAACTTGACCACAAACGTGAAATTCCGACGCAAGGTACAAGTCGAGCAGACGAGATATTTACACATCTCTTGTGGAGTGATCCGCGCGACGAAGCCGGTTGGAAACCATCGAATCGAGGCGCTGGTGTGGAATTTGGTCCTGATATTACGAAAGATTTTTGCTCACGGAACAAACTAAGTCTTATTATTCGGTCGCACGAGTGCCGAGAAGAAGGATTTGATATTGCTCACGACGGTCTATTGCTGACAGTGTTTTCGGCCTCAAGCTACTGCGGCTCACAAACTAATAAAGGCGCTTACGTTCAGTTAGAGTTGGGTGAAGACAACCAAGTAAAGCCACATGTGGTGCAATTTTCTTCTCAGCCGCTTCAGAAGCTGAAGGATGCTGGAAGGAATGAGTGGCGTAAAAAAGCTCAGCGCTTGGAGCGTAGAACGTTGATGTCTTTGGTGGAAATGATTTGCGAGAAAAAGACTCCTCTGTTATCTGCTTTCAATGAACAAGATGTTATAAAGTCCGGACATGTAACGAAGGTAGAGTGGAAGGCGATTCTGCAGAAGGTGCTGGGTTTAAATGCAAGCTTTCTCTCATATTTTCGTCAACTTGCTGAAGAAGAAGAAGATGGTGGAGTTGATTACCAGAAATTTCTTAAGCGCTATACAATTGAACTCGATGGCGGCAATGTCGAGTGGAGGCGTAGTCTGATCCGCAAAGTTTGGATCGGCCTCGTCCAAGCGCTGCGGCATCCTTTTGAGAAAGATGCCGAGAAGGTGACGCTGCAGGACAAACTTCATTTTGCTTTTAATCTTTTTCAGACGTCCGGAGCTGCGAGGAAGGAAAAAATCATCTCGAAGCTCGACAAAAATAGATCAGCCAATTCGTGCACCACTGATGAGAAACTTAAGGTTAGCTATGTGAATAATAGCCTGGTCACGTATGAAGTGTTTCGCAATACTATACAAGACAAGCTTCAGCTCGGCGACACCCTTTCAGAGCAACAGATTTTTGAACTCATGCAACATCTTGATCAAAACCATGATGGTGTGGTCGACTACCAAGAATTTTGCTCTTTCTTTGCCGAATTCAGCCGAACAGATTATTTGCAAGAAATTTTTGAAATCGATGACACAATTGCGATCTCGCTCTTAAATCGTTGCGCCACATTGCTGCAGAGCCCGAACAAGTTCATGACGCTGCGAAACGCATTCGACGCATTTGACCACGACAAGACTGGTAAATTGACTGTGAATGATATTTTAAAAGGAACACAAGAGCTAAACATGGTACCAGAGTTGGACGGCAAGGGAGCACAGCTATTGTACAACTCAATTTTGCTCAGCTATTACGGTATCAGTCAGCGGCATCAATGGGATACGAGAGGCTTAGACTGGGTCGTATTTGAAGATACATTTTCGCCTGATAGCACCTTCCAGCGGCGCCTATGGCTGACAAGTCTTGGTACTTCCAATTTAAATTTGGCTGCCCTGGACCTTCGTGATTCGGTATCTGGAGATGATGACTTTAATCAGCATCTTTCGAAAAATCAGGCATGGGCAGACACGTTCGTTGACAGTGTCAAACATTCGCTACATGAGCAGCGCTTGTACATTAAATTTTTGTTTCGGATACTAGACCGCAAGCGGCACGGGTACGTCACGAAGAGTCAATTTGTTGCCACCATGCAGGCCATTAATGAAGAACACGGCGCGCCGCTAAAGCTTTCCCAGCTCGAGCAGCTGGCCGACGCCTTTGCACACCGCAAGACTGTACGCCGCATGTCAAACGCAGGCGAAGAGATGGAGGAAACTCTTACGTACGTTTCCTATCCTGAGTTTCTACGCAGTCTGCGCATTATTGACTTAGGACCGTCAGACGGAATACCTTTAACAGCGGGGTCGCAAGTTGTTATGGATGCGAATAACAATTAAAATTATGTCCAGCAATAGTGCCCATTCAATAACTAAAAAGAACATAAAACTGGGCTATTCGCCCAGTTTTATGCACTTGCGTACATAGGTCGGGCACAATGTTGTGATCGCATAAAGTCGGCTACAAAGTCTATCGGTGAGTACAGCTTCTTAAGAAAGTATTCGTGAAGAAAAGATTTTTGCCACGGTACCAGCAGCATAGGATGCAGACTTTACTCTCGCACTCAATTACGTACTGCGTGTCTCGAATGCTGCAAGTCATTGCATGTCCCAGTTGTTGCTTACTTCGCAATTCTTAAAGAGCGGCTGGCCAATTAGCAGGATCAAAAGGCAATATTTAGAAGTCGTGAGGCATAAAAGGATTCGGCAGAGGTCATGGCGACATTCCGATCGATTCTTTGGAAATCTGGGACCAATTACCGCGTAAAAATCGCAACAACAGTATACTTGGTACCATCGCTGCTCAGTCAATGTCTTTCTTCTTGGAAAGAACCAGCGAATGATGACGCCACCAAGACAATACGAACGCTTTCATAAGAATTATGATGCAGTAAGTTAAATGCAGACTTCGAAAAGATATCACCTTAGATCAATTTATAGTATGATAAAAGCCTCCGTTGCACTGTTGTTATACATTGTAGTGAAGTAGTATCCTCTCACAGAACTTACGATATAGCGCCACAGAAGTCTTGCCATCTTCCGAAATCCATTCGCTACTAGTATAACTCCATAACTACCCATGCGCGCAAATCACCGGTTGATGCCGGATCTGCGATATTACCAGCATTAACAACGACTTGATCAACCCGACTCAGTATGAGATATTCGATCTCATAAATTATCATAAGAAACCACGTAGCCATCTCGCTCAGACATCTCAGCATTGGCATCGATAACCCAATAACTTCGTTTCAGCATTGTCGATAACCTTCGTGCTTAACAATTGCTACCATAAACCAAAACTCTGCCGATACTTCTTCGTCATCTAAAACAAGGTTTCGAAGCGCTTCTCGCATACGGGAACAACCTGCAAAGGCGTCGGCTTCTGACCGGCTTTGCCTCCGTAAGGCACCATCGTCTTCTCGAATCGCGACACATCAAAATTGCTCATGCACTTGGTACATAATGCGTCAACGCGGGTGACGCTCGAATCCATACACGCATTATTTCGTTGCTAATGCTACGTAGTAATACTAACACCATGCTCATGTACGTCGACATGATTCTGTTCAGGATTGTGGTTGAATCTCATAGGGGTGGCCTTGAAAACTTGAATTTCCACATTTCTTGGTGCAAACGGACGGGTTTATTCCCCGTCACACTTGGCAGCAAATCGTAGTCCAACCACGACCTCCGCGGTTTTAATTAATGTGTCTTGTTTTGCATCCACTGAAATTCGGAATCGACTTCAGTCGCAATAATGGATGTTAGACATAATTAACTCGATGCAGCACCGAAATCAAAACAAAACTTGTCGACTCCTAGTAAACTTGTCGACTCTTACTGTAAACTGGGCGATGAAGGAAGGTTTAATTGCGTCTTCAGCTATATAAGTTCACTATGCGATCAGATTTATCTAATCTGCCATCGCCAAGATCCAACTGCCTCATCGTGGTGGACAACGGAGCCCTATGAGAGCTTCTGAATCGACGGAAACATGCCTAGAGTGGCAGTCAGCAAGCACCTGACAATATAGACTCTGTAAAGAAGGCGACATTGCATCGTTGTCGCGGAAGCTTCTATGACGTCGCATCCAGCATTGTCTCAGCTCGTCCTCAGTGATACCTCTGGAAGCAATACATCTCATTTAAAAGTCTAAATAGGTTCCAAGACATTTGCTTTACTTAAACCATAAGTTTACTACATGCAACGCGACATTTATATAGACTCCCTTAATCGTCCAGAGAAGCTACAATTGCCCCGATCGCAGCACTAGACGCACGGTAAGTCGTCATGAGCGTAGCTTTCGTGGCAATTAGTGCCGGGCCACTGAATGCACGAGCCACATTCATATACGGACGCAGCATTTCCTTAGCTGATCGACCGATCGGCGTGTTTACCACAAACTCCAAAGGCTCAACGACGCATGACTCGTAAACGCGGTCAAAGAAGCTTCCACGGTGTACCACGAATACGTTATTACGGTGCACGCGTATGGCAGCTTCATATCCGGACTGAGATGTGTAGCTACACAACAGGTAACTGCCACTCGTCTTCTTCACGTGCATCTCTAATTCTTCCACGGGCCCGAGGATCGCCGACGGATACTGGCCGAAGCCCTCGAACTTTACCACATCCCCCACGCAAGGTTCCATGCCATGAGGCTCATACTGCAACACGATGCGTATTTCACCTAAATTCAAATTTGCTTCCATAGGCTGTTTTTTAGCTGTAGATGCTCCTTTAGTAAAGCCAGCCATGGGCAGCGCGCCGCTTAATGGAATCCACTGGTCCATCACATCTTCTTTTCCCTCTACAAGAGGCGTAAAGTCCACGACAGCCGTGCCAATCACTGATCCATTGGCCATGCCCACGGCCTCTGTCGCCTTGCCCGTAAGCGAGTCTTCATTCATTACATCTATGATGAGCTCCATCCGCACGTCCGAGTGTTCACATAAAGGCTGACGTGTGTGATCAAGCTTGGTCAACTTTACCTCAAGAAGCTCGCGACGCCACGTAGGACTATCATTACCAGAAATCGTGGCACTACGTACGCTTTGCTTGCCCACGCGAAAGATTACGTATGGGTTGCACTTGCGCACCCGAAACAGGGACGCAGCGGCGCGCAAATTACGTGCGGCAACGAGACGGATGCTCAGAGTACCCGCTACACCATCCTGATGGTCCAGATGCTTCTCGTACAAGTACGAGGCCATATCGGCACGCTGATGTTGCTGCTGCAATGCAAGCATCATATTCGCCATTGCCAACAAAGCTTTGACCTAACGGAGATTTTAACAGCTGATTTTATGTTGTTATGCGAAAAAGGCTCTTGAGAATGATGACGCAGCGCTGTCATCTCAATTCTAATTATGTTTTTCATTGGCTTAAAATCAAGCAGCTGACGCATCCAACCAATTCGTAATAACCATTAGCAGCAGTGTGATTTCGTCACAAGATCAAAGCATGGCGAAGGGAATAAATACGACCAAGGCGTCGGCCGACAATGCGAACCGAAAAATTCCCAAGCGTCAGAAGGCAGCAAACATGCGCGATAAGAGCACCATCAAGCGCCTCAACATGTACCGCAATAGTGGGCCAATTCGTAACAAAGCTGGCAAGGTCGTTGGTGGCAGCCTTATGATGAAAAACAAGATTGGCGGTCAGGAAATTACCAGCACCAGTGGTCGAGTGCAGCCTGACCGTCGATGGTTTGGCAACACACGCGTTGTGGGGCAGAAGGAGCTTGACAAATTTCGAAATGAAATGTCTCTCAAGGCTGCTGACCCGTACTCGGTGGTGCTTCGGACGCGTAAGCTTCCTATGGGCCTTATCCAAGAAAGCACCAAGACGACGCGTATGAAGCTCTTGCAGACCGAGAGCTATGATGAAATATTTAATGGCAAGCGTAGCCGCAAGCGCGCCAAAATCACTGCCACTGATTACGCCTCGCTGTTGTCTAAAGCTCAGGAGAATGCTGACGAATATGAGGCAAAAGGATCGGATCGAAACATTATTGTAGAGCCAGAATTCAAGGAAGAGGTATCTCACGACGTCTTCAACAAAGGTCAGTCCAAGAGGATCTGGGGTGAGCTCTACAAGGTTTTGGACTGCTCAGACGTCGTAATCCAGGTGCTGGATGCTCGCAACGTTCCTGGAACGCGCTGCGAACACGTCGAGAAACACATTCGCAAGAATGCATCGCACAAACACTTGATTTTTGTCATCAACAAATGCGACCTTGTACCGAATTGGGTCACCAAGCGATGGTTGCAAAAGCTTAGTGAGACAACACCCACTTTAGCTTTTCATGCATCCATGAGCAATCCATTCGGCAAAGGGGCGCTAATTAATCTGCTGCGCCAATTTGCTAAACTGCATCAGGACAAGAAGCAAATTTCGGTTGGATTTATTGGCTACCCGAATGTGGGCAAGAGCTCGGTCATCAATGCGTTGCGTAAGAAGAAAGTATGCAAGGTTGCCCCTATACCAGGTGAGACCAAGGTGTGGCAGTATATCACGCTCATGCGTCGCATTTTTTTGATCGATTGCCCGGGTATTGTTTACGACACGGGTGATGACGAGATTGAGACTGTGCTAAAGGGTGTCGTTCGAGCTGAGCGACTTCCTCAGCCGACGGATTTCATTGCAACGATTTTACAGCGGGTCAAAAAGGAGTTTATTGCAAAGGTATACGGCATCGACGAGTGGAATGATGAGTGGGATTTTCTTGAGAAACTTGCCAATAAGTGCGGCAAGCTTTTGCAGAAGGGAGAACCCGACTTTAATAACGTTGCCGTTCATATGATCAATGACTACCAGCGAGGCAAGCTGCCTTGGTTTATCGCGCCTCCCATGCGTGTGGAGGAGCTTGCTGCTCTTGAGCGGAAGGGCGATGACGCCCCGCTCAACGAAGCAGAGGCGGATAAAGACGAGCCCATTGAACTGGATGAGGACGACCAAATAGAGCTTGAGAAAGAAGCAGAGGCGCCTAAAGACGGGCCCGTTGCACTGGATGATGTCAACCAATTAGAGCTTGAGAATGCAGCAGAGGCGCCTAAAAACGAGCCCGTTGAATTGGATGAGGACAACCACACGGAGGCTGAAAAGGAAGCAGAGAACAAAGACAATTGATTTCATGGTAATATATTGCATTGAATATAGCTCATGGATGACATGTACCAGTCGTGACACGAAAGGTCAGTTTACGATACTAAAGTCATGACCCACCAACGGATTTTAAATTACCGACAAAAATAATCTGTAATCAAACATCGCTAAATTTGCCTCATTGGCTGCTGACACATCGGTCTGTGGCGGTTCTTCCAGTCCTGGCGCTGGCACGTCTTGCCGCAATAAAAAACACACTTGCAGCGACTACAGGCAAAGAGCTCGTCGTCTTTGTAATCCAAAGCCTCGCAGACGTCGTTGCTGCAGATACGCTTGCCCCGTTGCCGCACGTCCAGCGCCTTGGCGCAATTGCCCTTGGCCTCGTAGACCTTGGCAATTTCCTCGCGCGTCAGATTACCGTCTCGCAGCGCAATAACTATGCCCAAATTTTCATCCGCGTGGTCTCGCACTACAAATGCCTGCATAAGCAGCTCGAGCGCATTGTCCAGCTCACCCAATTGACGGAGGACCGTGCCCAATTCATGCTGAGTCAACGCCAGCGACACGTTATCAAAGCCTGCAGCTGGCTTACGGTCTAGAATGTAGCGTAGTAGTGTTGCGGCCTCGCGTAGCTTCCCATTATCAATAAGTGCACTAACCTCGTTGCTGCGGTCAACGAGTTCCATATAAGCGCTACATGTTCCTGTCAACGCCACCATTGTCGCGTTATATTCACCATCATAACTGCATGGGTAATATACTGTGAAACCGGCAAACTTAATACCACAACCCTCGTCCTCCATTGTTTTAGCCCGAAAGGAATCGTTATAGTCGACGTCGATGGAGTCTATCGACAAGTTCGCGGCGATGTCTCGGAAGAGCGCGCCGTTTTTAGGAAATTCTTCAGAAAAAATCCTAACGCTGAACGAAGCCGTTGCGCTACACAAGAATAAGCCTCTTGCCGCGAAATTGACGCCGCAAATTCAGGTGCCTTCATCCCCCAGACAGACATTATCGCACTCACTTCCAGTCACGCAATCGTCCCGACAGCGTAAAAGCGAATCTGCAGCTATCAAAAGCAGCAGTAGTAAGAGTGACAAGGTTAAAGTTGGGCATGGTAAAATTGTCAAGGATGCGGCACCTACGATTCCCGCTCTGTCGAAAGACGACGGCCTAATTCAATTAAGTGACGCGTCACGCCTTACAGAACAAACGCAGCGCATGAAACCAAAGCTAAAAGTATCAGAAAGCGGCCGCTTTGAGGACCAGTATTACCACGCGCACGACGGTAGCAATGCCATGGCCAGGCTGCGCAAGCGAGCATACCAAAAGAATCGAACCGTGCACATGACCGGCAACGACGTAGAGCAATTCTCAGATGCCGATATCATTACTAGCGGCTATTTAGTCAAAGAGGGTTCGTTTTGGAAGTCGTGGCGACGCCGCTTTTTTATCTTGAGGCGGGACCGCCCAGTACTTAGCTATTACACGTCGGCCGAAGAGCTTGCCAAGCTTGGAGAGATCATCATTGACCAGAACACAACAGTGCAGCGGACGCCTAAAGATGGATTTCCATTTAAATTCACAATTGAAAACGAAGGACGAAAGCTTACGCTCTTTGCGGAGCATGGAGAGGAGAGCATGGAGGCTTGGATCTCGTGCATCAACGGCTGTATAATTGAACGCGCGAGTTTAAAATCACGTGCGACGGTAAATGAGTCATTTGGACGCCGATCAGATGGCAATTCGTTTCGCACGCGAATACAGACACGGTTTTGTGATAATACACCCAAACATGACGAAGTTAATGCTCCCCGTTCGAGCTTTTCGCGCATGGAGAGTCCACACTTTCACTCGATGAAGCGTTTTTCGACGGACACTACTGTGATTCAACAAGCTGCGAACGTTTGTCGATTGAATCGAGAAATTGAAGAAAAACGAGAGATGCAAATGCCGAAACCGTCGAAACAGCAATGTGGCAATTCGAGTTTGCAGATAGATGCGACAAAGGCGAGGCCTCGATTGTGTCGTTCTTTTAGCGCTGGATCCATTCTTACTCAGTCCGCGTCATTTTCTGTGGTACCTCGTGCGTATGATGACAATGGATTATCGACAATGCATTCCTTCTCGCATTCATCAAGTGACAAACACATGATAGAAGGCTCGTTTGATTTATCTCGTGCACCAAACCTAAGCTTGCCAGGCTTTAAATCTTGCCCGAGTGTTGAATTAGCGGTATCCGTTGGAAGCAAAGTTATTCAGGATGTCCCACAGATGCTCGTCGTTTTGTTCAATATTCGTCAGGGGCAGCGGCCCGTTGAAATTTCGCGCACAGAAATTCGTAGCTCACTTTCTCTCCGACCTTGTGGCGGAGACTTTTACGCGCGCGATTTCAATGCTTTACTCTCAGTACCGCGTACTGCATGCTCAATGCTGCAGCTTGAAATTTTCTCCGTCGTAAATCCGTCGTCCGAGTCATTGGACAATCAAAAATCGCTTGGAATTGTCCGAATTTCGGCTTTAAATGTTATTTTTTCACGCGACTTGTCAATGTTGCTTGCGTGCCACCAAGCAGGTTCGTCTAAACAGCATTATTACCTTGTTTTGGATCGGCTAGTTCCGCCCGGTCACAGTATCAACGTGAGTCACGCGTATACGTATGCGACGCACCATTTCTTAGTGGACACTCAAGAAGTTGAGAAGCGCACGTCAAGCGATCTCATGTCAAGCTCAACTATAACTTTGCGGGACGGTGTAAGGTACAGGGAAAGACTACAAGGTCAAATGAATTCATCAATTGCCAGTCACGTGCTTGTGTCTGAGGAACTATCGGCGTCTTACGTCTCAGTTTCAATGTCTATCGCCTTTTTAAAGTACCTTCAGCGGCGTAATGTGTCCCGCATCCACGAGGCTAAGACTGTAATCAGCGATATGAGGCAGCATATAATAGCAGCTACCATTTCTGGTAACACTCGTGTTCAAGACGTGGAAGAGCGAATGCGTGAAGTGGAACTTGAAATGGCTCATTACATGCGCCTTCACGCTGCATATCAAGAGAATCTGAAACGGTACGAAACAATGTTTGCGTCACTTGAGGATGGACGAGAACAAGGAATTACAGGGTGTCTGAAACGTAGTAATATGAAAAAGGACAAGTCGACGGCTTTCATGGCTACAAATCTGAATTGTCATTTAGTCCGCGGACAACGTGTGCATTTGACTGTGGGTCTTAATTGGAGCGAACAAGCTTTTCGAGGCGGATTATTGAAGTCTACATCGTTTAGTGATTTTAATCAATCGGACTGCAGCGATTGTGAGTCTTCGCTAACTTCTGAGTTTGTCTACACCGTTGTTACTCACGGCTGTGCTTCAGCGCATATTATGGGTTTTAAAGACGGCGGACTGCGTCGTCTTCTGCAGCAGCTAGCTTCTCAAAGTCCACCAGATCCACGTTTGCGTGAGCGCATCGAAATGAGAGAAGATATCGTGCGCTCGCAAGTGCTAGCAATAGCTGGAGCCTCATTTCTAAATGCTGTGGGTTTGGCTGCGACTCGAGGTGGTCAGCACCGCCAGCGTCTGAAGTTTGCGTGTTTAACTGGTTACTTGCTCAGCATTGAGTCACTGCTAAGCACAGTTGGGGCTGAAAAGGGAATGCTTGAAGACATGTCGGAGGGTGTCCGATGGCTTAACAGTGTCGTGAGCTTCCAATTAGTGCAATCTGCTGAGAACAATCCCCATATGGAAATGTCGAAGTGTGTTAGCGTGACAAGCACACCAACTGGAGATCACGTTGTAGTTGCATTCGCTGTGCCACCTTATGTGTTTATTAAACTTCCAGACGTGCTGCAGCAAGGGCATGCCATCAAACTTCACGGAGTCATGTTTACACAAGGCATCAATGAGATGCAGTCCGTAGCCAATCACTATTTGAATTCAAGTCTTCAGGACGAGCTCAATTTCGAAAGTGTTCAAATGTTACAGCGATATTTTCGAGTCTACCAGACACAAATGACCGCTTGTGCCAATAGCGACTACAAAAAGTACGAGGCCGACTTGGCCGACTTGTCGGATCTTAAGACTGAAATTGAAGAATTGACTGGTCGACTCAACATTCGCACTGAAAATGTTCAAAAAAAATTAGTAAACATTTTGATTGCGTCGAGCGATATTTGTCGCCGTCTAGGGGCAGGGCGCACGACTTGCTGTAAGAGTGGGAAAGATCGCACGGCAATGTCCGTGACGTTGGAGACGTCTCGCTTGCTGGTAGAGCATTTTCATGTAAAAGAAGGTGTGCATCTCTGCAACGCGATGAGGGAACGTGGTGTTCGTCGCGTGAATGTGCTTGCAAATACTGGCAAGACGAAGTTTGCGTTTAATTCGTTCCAGCTTAAGTACATTCCAAACTGCTACAAGCCACCGCTAGCCTGCGCAGACTCGCACGTGTCCTCTTAATAGCATTTCATTAGCAGACGATCTCTAGACCATACATGTTCTGTTAATCTCCAATTGAATTGCCAAGGACCACGCTTTTGACAAAAATCGCCTTTAAAAATGCTTCGAGGCATCCACAAAATTGTCAAAGCTCGATTTTCTGCATAAAATTTTTTAAGAGCTATTTAGAGCATGGTTGACAAAGTAACTGTTGCTCGAAGGTTGCACATATGGCAATCTATGTGGCTCGTATTTGGTTGGCAAGCATTTGGCATTTGCAAATTTCTCTCCAGTCGTTAAGAATCTAAGTAAACTCCTACCATTGAGTACGTCGTGGCTTTATTGCCTGCATAATTAGCACGGTAAGTCGCGCGACAACCTTTCTCAACTGAGGCAGGCTGCCGCGCGACTTTGGAGGATCCGCTCGCTTCATTAATCGTTATTTCGAGGGACTTCGACACTCACCTTTTTGCTGGAATTAATTGAGTAAAGAAGTTCCGAGAATACGACTTGCACGCGGCGAATGACCTTGGCTTGTAGAGTTAGGCATTAATGTTTGTTTTCTTTTTATCTTTATTTATGTACAGCCATGGTTCGTATGAGCGTGCTCGCTGACTGTCTCAAGACGATGTACAACGCCGAAAAGCGGGGAAAGCGTCAGGTGCTTATTCGCCCAAGCTCCAAAGTGATCGTCAAATTTCTGCAGGTAATGCAGAAAAACGGCTACATTGGAGAATTTGAGATTGTAGATGACCACCGAGCTGGCAAGATTGTTGTCGAACTTAAAGGCCGAATCAACAAGTGTGGTGTCATCTCTCCGCGTTTTGACGTTAAACTGTCCGAATACGAAAAGTGGATCAACAACTTGCTTCCCTCCCGCCAATTTGGCCACATCGTTGTCAGCACCACATACGGCATCATGGACCACCACGAGGCCCGCCGTAAACACACAGGTGGCAAGATCATCGGCTTTTTCTATTAAGCTTCAGTCGTATCAGACCATAAATTCTGCCACTGGTTGTGACCTTGTGGTCGTCGGAGAGAAATTAACCGGATAGATAAATATGTCAAGACTTGGCTGATCTATGCAGTACTTGTTCATAAACTGGCTGTGTGTAGATATTTGTAGTTTTGATTGTTGCTCTGTTACTTGGTGGAGTGCGTTAAAAAACAGAGGTGAAAAAACTTGAGATAATATGGGTGAGGAAAAAGCGCTGTAGTAGGAAATGGTTGCCGATAAACCTTGCTGCAAATTATAAGGTTGAAATGGCATTAATTGATAAACAAAATAAAGCACTGCATTGTTCAAACTGCATGTCTCACTCATCTTGCGAAAATTGCGTTGCTGCATCTTCATATCTTTACATGTTAGGTAACCTTTGCTGACACTTAAGAAGCTACAAAGGAATTAAATAATAAGGATCTAGCAAAAGGCTAAAAGAATAATTTTAAAGTTTCAATCCTAAATATTGAAGTTACGAGTATTACTTTTGCAATCAATGATTGGCATTCCTATTGAATACAAGCCAGTATGGGTCCTCGTACCGCAGTGAGGCTTAACATCTACAACCTCATGGAGGCCAACGAGTTCATGGCGGGTGGGTATTCTACACTGTAATCTTAAAGTAACGATTGGTAATTTTCTCCCAAAACGTGCAGCGTTTGGCCTCGGCATCTTCCACAGTGGCGTTGAGATTGCGGGTGAGGAGTTTTCTTACGCGAGTGGTGCCGGTGTGTTTTCCTCGACCCCCAGACACGCGCCCGGTAATTTGGACAAAACTTGTATTGCTGTGCGTCATAAAATTCTATTTATCTAGTTTTGCGGCTTGCAGGCGCCACATTCCGGGAATCCATTGACATGGGCTATTTTCAAGGAAGCTCACAAGAGGCCCATCATCTGGCCTTTTCACTATGTTCAGACTTTGAAGGAAACGCGTATAATTTGTTTACTAAGTACGGCCTTTGCAGTAGAGCGGAAGAAAAATTTAAGCGGAAATGTGACGATTGTGACTATTTTGACAGGAATTGTAATACATATGCAGACTATCTATGCCAACTACTGCTGAATAAGTCCATTCCAGCCTATGTGAATCGTGCAGCCTACCTCGGCTCCTTCTTGAGCTGCCTCTTGCCGGCTGACTTAATGGACCAAGCACCAGTAGGTGATCCTTACTCGCCTTCTCGAATTACTAGCGGAGCACCGCGAGGCTTTAATTCTGCCTACATCCCATTTGCAGGTGCGCTGTGTAAATTTTGATACAACGTATCGAAGCAAGACCAACTTTTATGTAATCAAAATTATAGGCTCTGGTCAAGCTGTTGGCACCTCTTCGGACGCTTTAACATCCACAGACTTGTCATCTCTGTCCACTCGTCGTGAGAAGGTTCGCTTAGCAGTGATGCGACGACAACAACAGTGACAACAATTTTCGGGTTAAAGTTGGACCCGGAGAGATGCATTTTTTAGTTTTATTTGAACTTGCGTGAATAGGTTTATTTCGGGTTGGATGGTTATCCAATTACGGTATAAATCTAGAGCCAGATAACCGCATTTCTTACGCATTAACGATTATTGCTAGTAGGACTAGGAGGCTTGGTAAGCTTTAGCCGCTGTCATCAGATAGCAAACGCAAGTCAGCATTGCTTGCAAACCGAGACTACCGTACTTTAAGCAATTAGAAATTAGCTGACGAGTAGTACAAACTTCCAAGTATAATGTGGACCCTCGCTTTTTCCTAACCTCACCTACTACACCCCATCCATTTTTAGCCAATCAAATGTTATATTTTCAACCCATCACATCTCATTCAGGGAGGCGCTGTTGATCTATAACCACACTTGACACTCTCCCTGAGGCCAATGTCTTCAATCCTGCAGACATCCGCAGTTGTGGTCGGCCGGTGGGCTCCCCTGGAAGACTTTCTACGACCACGAAACGCAATCCATCGCATTTTGAAGTAATTGTAGTCACTGAAATTACGTAGAAGGTGCCGAAGGTGTCGGCAACAGCAGAAGCTGCCGGCAACCTCCTGTTACATCATCGCAATCGGTGCTGGTACCAGAATCTTCGACAGCACCTCAGCCGTCGTCAATTTAGATGTTGTGGTCCAATCGGGACGTCGTGATCGGTAGCTCGGTAGCGTTGACGCTGGAAATTCGTGGTTTTGTAAGGTATGGGAAAAATGTAGCCGGAAAAACATGTAAATTGTAGGCGGGCACGTCGTAATGCGGCCACGTTCTACTTAGACACACACCCTAGCACAGCGAGGAAGCGGTTTAACCAGCTTCTCTTGCGTCAGTGAGGTAGTTGTGGTGGGCGCGTTAGCGACCTCACCCAACGCACCAAGTACTTTAGTTAAGTGTCGTCACGGGAGCGGTAATCTGGCTCTCGTGCGCACTTACTAAGTAGGAAGTGGTTTTCAGACTAATTTATGTTTAATCACATTAAATATAAATACCTATTTTTACCAATCAAAATGTCATCTCTATAGATAACACTAATATGTATTGCGAGCGTAACTTTCTAGATACCTCGCGTAACGTATGACGCTAGGCGTCATCCCCCCTAATGTGAATGCACCTATGTGCATCACATACACAAGGGTTGGTCACGAATGTGTACTACACCCGAGTGCATTATTTATGTAATTGACCATACCCTTAAGTACACCAAGTGCACTTAACGGGGACTGTGTAACATTAGGGCCCCCCCCCCTTAAAAAACAAATTATATTTTAAATTCGTCAAAGGAAGGCGAGGAACTGCGAGCAGCTATACGCGCCGCTAGTTCTCTCAATCACTCTAGCGACCTGTGTTTCTATACGCGGTGCCAAAGATGCCACCTAAAAGAGGCATTGTTGGTGGGTCGTCTGCGAAGACGCCCACTCAACCTCGCACTAAGCGCACGCGCCGCGTTAAATCGCCGGCCGCGTCTAATGCCTTAGTATAACGCTGACAGCTACTGCTGCTGTCGCGTTAACGGGGCTAAGGGATCAATCCCACTTTAACAGTGAGGATGTTGATCCGTCGCTCATTGTCGACTACAATGAGTCGACACCGTTGCCGTCACCTCATAGCAGTGATGCCGACAACGAGCTCATGAAGAAGCATGATGGTGCATTATTGCCAATCCAAACTTCTCTCATGTCTCACAACATGAAGACAGCAAGATTTACGAATACTGTTTCGTCGTCTGCACTGGATAGCGCAGCAATAGGCAATGAGAGCGCTGCCCATAAAGGCGCAGCCGCTTCGCCGTTGGGTATAACCACAACGCCTTATCTCAGACCATAATCCATAATGGTTCTGACATAGAGGATTCGAAGCCTAGAGCTCCGCCGACGACACGTGAACGTGCTCAGTCGGTGTCACAAGCCAGTCGTTTTGAACGTGGCTATGTGACAGGTGGCATATCATTGATGCCCCCTCCATCGAAATGGCCTCGTTTACACGGGCCAAAAGCGTCGCTCCTAAAGCGCGCTCTTGTAGACGCACAGATATTTATGCGTGTTTAAGTCGAAGAGGGCTCAGGGAAAATCGCTTGTACGTATTTTCCCGATCTCAGTCATGTTGCGTTCAAATGAAACGCCCGACCAATACGAGGTAGAATTCTTGCGCCGCATTCATCCGCATTCCGATGCGATGAAGCAGCGGTCGCAACGAATTATTTTGGCCGCTTGCGTGCTAGCGAAAAGGCCTCAGCTGGTGCTCCTTTCCATTTGAGACTTGCAAAGAGGCCTCAGCTGGTGCTCCTTTTCATAGGCAGCCACCATGCCGGGCACATCAATACGTAGGGTATCGATCGGTTCCCAAGAGTCAAAACTCTTTGGGTAACCTTTCCATTGGACGAGGATCTGATGCCTTTGCCTCACGGAGCGGTGGGCAAGTAACCTTCTAACAAGGAAGCGTTGATTCCCATCCGCATCAATCAGTGCAGGCGGCGCCCGATAGGAGTGGCGATCTCGCCCACCTACTCGCGGCTGCCTTAGCTTCGTCCGTTCAGTCACAGGCGTTAAACGCTGCTGAACGACGTATTGCAGATCTCGAGGGTCAAGTCTCGCGACTAACCTCGGATCTTTTTGATGTCCGAGCGAAGGCTCGTCAGGGTTATGAGCGCCTGAAGACTCGCTTAGACCATTTCGAGTGGATAATGCTGAGGGATCCGCTTTACTCTCGTGATGTCCCTCGCTTTCCAAGTCCTATTCGTAGTGGGAGGAGTCGGTCCGATAGCTTTTCGGCTTCACCGTCCCCCTCACCCGAACAACGCTCGACTCACAGTCGGCGTCACCATCGGTCTCCTCAGACGGATGGGTGTATGTGACTTCATTTGGGTCTACATGCTGTTTCAGACGACCCACGTAAAATACAGAGTGCGTATTCATATACGGGAATAGGGTGAGCCTATAATTTAGGTCTCCAACCTCTTCGACCACCGTAAAGGGCCCAATGAAACGCGGAAATAACTTCGTAGTACCTCCAGGTAGTACAGAAATTGCATTCTTAGGTATGGTAGCAGTACTTAATAGTACTTTTCACCCACTCTAAAGCGTTCATTATTTTTGCGACCATTTCGGTCCGCATATTCGTTTTGCTTGTCCTGTGCGCTTGCCATTGCGTCACGGACTTTACGTGTAATGGCAAATCGCTCATCCACAAAACGTTGAGCCTCGCTCGCGCTTTTAGCATCAAAAATCGCTTATGATACCGCCGAGAGGTCGATCATAAGGCGTAGTTTTATTGACCACTGCTAAACTGGCAGGGTCATAGGGCAAGTTTCTGTCTTTGAAATGATACTCTCATGGGTCATCGTCATGTTGATGATACTATGTCCCTCTTTAGCACCGAGCATAATGAGGGCTTCCATCCACTAAGACTCGGGCTGCGCACAAACGAGACTGGTGTCCGAGGATGGCGCAGTCCGTTAATATGAAACGGTGTCTCACCCGTACTGGCGTGGACAACGTTATTTTTAGCGAACTCCACAAAGGGCAATTGCTTGCTCCACTCTTTGGGATTTGCTATAGTGCGCAAGACATCCGCCACGACCAGATTGGCACGTTCTATTTGGCCATCGGTCTGGGGGTGATCTGTGGTCGACATATGGAGCTTGCTACCTAGCAGCTCGAACACATGTCGCCAAAAACCAGACGTAAAACGTGGATCCCGGTCCAATACTATGGACTCGGGCATCCCGTGTAGTCGGTAAACATGATCCGGGAACAAGAAAGCTGCCTCCTTGCCTGTGATCGATGTTATACATGGTGCTAAATGCACCATCTTGCTCAGTCTGTCTACAAAGACGACTAGCCCCGTCCGACCCTTATGATCGGGCGGCATGCCAAACATGAAGTCCAGACTTACTGACTTCCAACAGTTGGTTGGAATCGGTAGCGGCTTCAGTGGCGCACTGCTGGACGGTGCAGGCTTAATGCGCTGACACTGTTCGCAAGAGCGAATATAGTTGGCCACCCATCTATATAGGTGTGGCCACCAAAATTCCTCTGACACTCGTAAGAATGTCTTTTCACGGCCCAGATGCCCACTAGATGG
>NW_027152182.1:199972-258886 GCF_004359215.1 Bremia lactucae
GACTATTTCGTGGATCTTTCCTTCCTTTAATTCGGCAAGGAACAGATCCCACGACATCTCCGGGAGATTTACTATCTCCTCGGCAGATTTAAAGACTTGCCGGAGCACCTCAACTGAGGATGCCTCCGCAATTTCGTCTTTGACGGCCTCGAACACCTCGTTCGAAGGCCCGTCCTCTTCATTAGAGACTGATCCAAAGGTCACTCGTTTAGACGTGCCTTTGATCGTCCTAATCTGTCGGGTACTCGTTTTTCGAGTTACCACGACCCTTTTCTGGGAAGCGGGTGTCGTTGCACTCCTGGCTAACGCACCCCTTCCAACCGCACCAGGCTCTTGGCACTGTGCCGGTTTATGCGACGTTTGACTTCATGTCAGCTCGCTGTCTACTGCTACAGGCTCTCGGCTCTGTGCAGGACTATGGGACACATGACTTCTTGTCATTGCCTTTTTCACTACCTCAGTCTCGACGAGCTGGGTAGGAATCGGTGACGTTTGACATCCCGTCAACGCACCCTCAACTGTGTTCGACACGACGTCAGTTGCATACGCCTCTCACAGAAGCACATCCTTTTCGGTGTCCTGCGTAGAGTTTGCAACTATGCGTGTACGCCAGTCTATCCATGGTTGGTGTTTTGCCAACCATGGCATGCCTAGGATGAGGTCATACGGGTCCTCCATACCTAGCAATATGAACTTCTCTTTACAAGAGAAGCAACTAAAGCTGAAGGCGAGTTCTACCTGAACTCCCTCAGACTTAACGAGCGCGCCGTTCGCTAAACGAACGGTCGCCTCTTCTCGCTTGCATCCTGGCAAAGCGACTCAAACATAGCCGGTCTCTTCTTAGAGCCGCTACTTTTACAAAACTTTGTGATGCACAAGAACTCACCAGGAGGGTCATCACCTGGTCATAGCCTCGTACTTGAGCACTATAGACCAGCAGGGCTGAGGTCCGAAATTTCGAGACCTCAGGGACTATGCTACCCATCTGTTCGACAACTCTGAACTTAGGGGTAGCTTCAGAGTCCGCGTCAGTAGGGCATCCCGCCCCTACTGCGCTCTTGCATTTCCCGACCCATCAGTAGTCGATGCAGAACTCATGCGTCTCGCACGCTGGTTCTTGCCATCGCCCTTTGGAAAAGAGGGTCGTCTTGCTGGGCGTCTTTGCCCAAGCAGGGACCCTGGCATAGCAGCGAGCCATCATATGGCCGCACTTGCCGCATTTGTAACAGATAACGTCTGCATTGCCCAACTCCATGGGAGTGGCATCTGACCTCTCGGCCGAATGCTTATACCAAGCTGTCGCCGAGGCACTGTTGTAGGATTGCTCCTCAACCAAGGCAATTTGGATTGCCTCTTCCATCGTCGACGGCACCTTACTGAAAAGGGCATGTCGCGATGGGCCATTCATAAAAGTGGGCACCTTAATGTGCTCCGGAATCGGACCTACGGTAATGGACGACGACAGCGAGCGCATCTCTTGCACATACTCTTGCAGAGATCGCTTCGCCTGTCGCGCTTCAAAGAAGCGCGCCTGAAGCAACACCTCGTTGTTCGGCGGCTGGTACACGGCGCGAATCATTTCCTTAAAGATCGTTCGTGTAGGGAACGCCTTTCTGTCCGCCGTAAGCGCCGAGTAAGCCTACTCTGAGGCCTAACCGCGCAGATGCGACATGGCGTACGACATCATCCGGCTATCATCCTCGATGGGCTACGCGACACCGCATTGCTCCACGGCTAAAAGCCAGTGGACAATCGTGTGCGCTGCAGTTCCATCAAACTTAAGCGGGTCCATCCGGATAGGCCTCGGCTGATGCGGCCGGGCAGAGAGCATCTCAACAGTCCTGTTGAGAGCCTCGCTCCAATCCTGCTCATACCTCATGTCATCCTGAGTTTGAGTGACGGACTGATTTGCGCTTGCGCATCATGTATGAGTGTCGCGATGCACCAACAAGTGGGCATCGTGTACGTGAGAAAACCGAATATCTTGCAGTAATGCGCGACATTACTGGCCCCTCCAGTATCACTTCGTGCGCAAGTACATTCGTGCTTGCAAGGTGTGTCAATTGGTGAAGCCTAGCCCTTCATCCCGTGCACCTCTACAACATCTACCACTTCGGGTGGAATGTTGGCAGTTCGTATTGATGGACTTCGGCTTCGAATTTCCCCAAGCCGATCACAACAACAATGGAATCCTTGTTTTTGTAGACAGACTCAGCAGTGTGGTACATCTTGCTGCAAAACCAGAGTCGATCACGGCTCCAGGCTGTGCCCGTGTCTTTATCGACACGGTATTCAGACTCCACGGTTCACCCGCGAACTGGTCTCCGATAGAGACTCACGCTTCACGGCGGAGTTTTGGCAATCCGTGTTTCGATCTCTCGGAATACGGCTGACTATGTCAAGCTCGGATCATCCGGAGAAAGTTGGTCAGACGGAACGCCTAAACCGCGTCCACGAAGAGATCATTCGAGGTTACGTCCAATCGTATCCGAATTGGAGCGAGTTTTTACCGAAGGTCGAATTCGCTATCAAAAATTTGGTGCATGCGTCTACAACGCATACATCGTTCTTCGTAAACGGCTTACACCATCCACGCATACCCACCCAATTAAAGGAATCCTCTACTTTAAGTGGGGGGGGTAGACTTTCGCAAGAGTAAAACTATCTCTGGCTCATGCTCATCACGCGTCGAAATTACCAACGACGCGAATGATGTCGATGTCGAAGCAATCGACATCGAAAGAGAGAAAGATCTTGTGGCACTGCGCAAAAGCGCACTGAAAAAGATTGAATAAATGAGTCAGCAGAGGAATTTCTGCTGGTTCAAAAATCAGTAGTCCGTTTCGTACAAGATTCCATTGCTAACGCAGTGGACCGTCAGAACGGAACGCAGACAAACATGGAAGAGCAAATGTTCATTCATTTAAAATTAATGATCTAGTGCTGCTCTCTACGGTAAACTTACCAAAGCGTGTAGTCACTAATGTGGGTAGCAGTAAACTGCTACCAAAGTTCATTGGGCCTTTCCGTGTACTGCATCGCAGAGGTAATGCGTACACATTAGAACTGCCACGAATGATGCAAACGCATCCTACAATTTACGTTGGTCGACTCCGCCCGTACCATCAGTACGCAGTTTCTTCCGCAGACGGATCTGACCATCCCTTTCAAGAATCCCCAAAGATTCTTGTGATCACGAGCTAGACTATCATGTTGAGTCTGGAGATTCTCATGCCGAATCCGAAGTTCCTCGAAATCGCGATGAGCTGACGACAGCTCTTCACTAAGAGCGTGATACTTCCGTTCGTACTCCAACGTTGAGTACTCACTTTTCGAACGGTTTTTCGACCGTTTGATATAGTGAGCTTGCACCGTCTGCTGCAACGAGTGACGCTTACCGCGCTTGTGTTCAAGACTCTCCTCCAATACATGGAGGCAGCGGTCGATATTGTCGATCTTCGACTCTGGATCCGACGCACAGGTCGGATCTAATTTTCCCTGCTCCACCATAATCATTGGTGGATTGCCACGGTGGTCAACGTTTCCTTGTGAAACGTATTTTAAACCACTGTGATGTGAAGGGGCAGCGAACGAGTTATCTGGTTCGCTGACGCGGTTATCCACCTTCGCATGACAGGTGGGAACCTCGTTCCCAGTAAGGGCCTCGTCGATCAGTATGACGAGACCCATCCGATGGATCAGAAGGCTCATCGGAAAACAAGCGCACCTGGCGCTTGTAAATCAATTGCAAAACGTCAATCGCATCGCGCATCTTGATAGAGATGCGAGCCCTTTCCCAGGGCGGAAAGGGAATAGAAATATCCTTTTGCGAATTAATGCGCTACAGGATTGCATCGGCGAGATTTTATCTCGCTTATTGTTGCCACTATACCATCGATGCTAAGAAAAGCATCGAGATAAAAATCTTCCTTTGCGTGAAAGTTCTTCGCGCGGGGATCAAGGCCATGTAGCTTTGTTGCAATAAATAAGGGATATTTATTGTAAGGAGTAGTCTCTCCAGACAAGCTATTGATTAGCTGTTCGGGCAAAAGCCACAACTTCTTCTCAGGGGCAAGACGAGACATTTTATTGTCTACAATCCCTGAGTAGTACACACTGAAGCAAGATATCACAAGAACTTTCATTACGACGGCTTACGCCATCGTCATCACCACGCACAGAAATATGTGCGGGCGACGGCGCGGGAGACGGTGCTGGCGACGAGGAATCATCCTCATTGCCGGAACCGAACATGCTATAGCGAATGCTACCAGCCCGTCTACCTGAATGGGCCCTCTCATTCGAAGGCTCATCGTCAGCCGCCTGGCGATGATCAGGCGACTGTTCTGCTCTTCCCGACTCGGCCATTTCGTCCGACTCGCATTCGAAGTCGACCTCCAAAGAGGGGCCGCGTTCACGTGGTGAATCACCAGGTGCACCCTCAACATCTAGTATTGAGGGAGAAGTTGATACTACGGCAGACGAAACGTCTGCCGCAAGAGACAATAATGCGTCGCCGCGGCTGCATGAACCGCAGCCGTAGCCGCCGCACTATTCGCATACCGCATGGACTTGTTAACCATGCGATAGAATTAAAAATGATGGTTCTGACCAAATAACATCATTTTTAAATAATGTGGTCTCTAGTGACCAGTCCATCCAATGGCAGTCAGAGTGATTGTCGTTTACGGGAGGGGTGATGTAACGGGGTGTATCGTTACATGAAATTAACACTTAAACGTTGTTAATTAATACAGTGTCTAAAAGGTAGATAATATTTGGAGAATATTACTTTACGTAGTAATATTCGAAAAATTTCTCCATTAAGAGATATAGGCCATTATATCTACTTGCTCCGCGGTCCAGTCAGCGCTGGACGCGCGCAAAGAGAGAGACAGATAAGACTTTTTGAAATGTTTTGTATTATTTTTATAGGTAAGTTTGAATTAAAAAGATAGAAACAGAAGAACTTAATTATGTTAAATCAGTTTACTTTTAACCCTCTTTAAAGCAAGTGAGTTAAAGAGATTCTTCCTCTGCAGGTATAGTGTACGTGAAGTGACGTGAGGCACCACTCGCACTGAAGCAGTGCGAAGTGGACTTGTACTGAAGCAGTACAAGTCGGCAGCGTCCCTTTACAATTAGAATTAGGGAAAAAATGAAACTGTACTAATATATTTAGTTTCCTACGTAACGATCTTCCATCGACTACTGAACCAATTGTATCAATATTTAACATAGTATAGCGTCTCCTTGCGCACCGCACAATCGTGTTCAAACGATTCGCAGGGTTGTTTTAGACATAAATCAACCATTCGATAGAGCTAATGTGTAATGGGGCCCACATCGGTTGGAGATCCGTTGTTGTGGTACATTTACTTTATAGGTAAAATCCCCTTTTTATCTAATTTCAAATAGTCAGTTACTCAAATCCCATTCATTATGGGTAACAAATATGGTTGCCGCCAGATATAAATCTGGCGGCCGAAATCTTTTTTTAAATCAGCTAGGGTAAGGTTCTGATTATATGATTCAATAAAGTGCAGTTACCCTTATAATCTTAAAGCGTTAAGTGCCTTCCTAAGGCTTGCGCATTGATCTGTAAGATATAGAAGCTTTTTTAAGGTATATACTCTTGGGCACTAGTTGCCACTTGGTTCTACGAACCCCTGAATCCCTTGAACTAGGATTCCTTTAGCTTTAATAGCTTGTACGACTCCCTGAGTGTTAAACCCATTAGTTCAATAGAACCAAGTGACTCTCTGAGCCTGAAAGTCTTCCTCTGACTTTAGAAGCGAGGTAGCTCCGCTTGACCTGGTAGCACTCGTAGTCAATCTACGCCTAAGTCTTTACAAGACTAAACCCTCACGAAAATGGAATAGGTTCCAGAATTTTTAGAAGCGCAGCGCGCCGCTTATGACAAGATCAAAATCTTATTCGGGCTTGAGCACGTGGAATTTATTATCTCCCAGGGACCAGAGGTCCTGCGTGCAAGGCTTGAAGCCTTCATGCGGTACGAAGCCTCCCTGATCGGTCAGATACATGACCATTTAGCGGCATCTATGCCAACCCGGTACACTTCTGTACCTGACTCAGAACCGAGGGCTCGCCCTCTAACTGTAGATGTGAAGAAATTTGAGGGAAAAGAGGGAGAAAATCTCCCTTTTTTAATTTAAGCAGATGGAAATGTCCATTAATTCCGCCTTGTTCTTAACAGAACGGCAAATCCAAACTTTAAGGTAGAGCCATGGAGTGAACTATCATGCAGCACGTCCATAAACGACGCTTTTCCCTCATGGGATTCGCTGAAACAGCAAATAACCAGCATGTTTGCACCGCCTGATCAGGCTTTTCGCATGCGAGCACGGCTCCTAGCAACTCGACAGGGTAAAAAAAGCCTAGGGGGCTCTGTCCAGGAGTTGAGAATTCTCCTTGCATCTATGCATCAAGATCCGGTGCAAGAAGCAATTGTAGTAACCATCTTTATGGGGGTCTCAATGAGGGCGTTGTCCGGACGGAATTTTTCCGATCTCATCCGGCTAGGTTCGAAGAGGCAGTTACTATAGCGCTACGCGCCGAGTTTGACTTAAAGTCTGCTCGCATTAGCACGCCTGTTTACCGAACAAGCTCTTCGAGCACATGAGTTCCGTCTAATAGAGCGGAACCTATGGAGTTAAGCCTCGTTGAGGAAGGAGAAGAGGCTCTTCAAGCTGTGGATCAGCATAAGACCATTGTCAGATTTCTCATAAAAAAAGCAATGAAAACCATCATCAAACACGAACTTAAAATTCAAAATGTTATATGTGCGGGAGCACGAAACATTTACGTCCGGCCTGCCCTCTTCGTAATTCGCGTAAAGCTCGAAAGAGCTCCAACTCCGACCTATACCATAGATCTGGTAGGTACGAAATAACGTCGATACCCAGTAGGTGCGGGGCGCCCTACTTGGGAAGACCTAGGCTCTGTTGAACATCTAGGAGGGGAGAATAAACAATACCTAGCCCCAATTAGTTCGGTGCTCAATGGCACGGGGCGAGAGTACAACCTGGCTTGCTAGTCGCTCAAGCGACTGTAAAACGCTTTTATAAGCCGTGGTCAATTCTAATTGACTCAGGAGCGTCTCGCAATAATGCTCGCGCCTTTCCCTTGAAGGAAGTCAGCAATACGCTGAGGCGCTTAGAGCACATGAAGGTGATACAATCACTATTCGCTTAGCGACTGGGACTCGTGTCACTGTTCCCAATGTTCCATTGAACTTAGGTATAAAGTTCCTGGACTTTGACAGTATGGAGCGCTGTCTCGTCCTTGATTTGGATTCGAGATATGATCTCATCCTTGGTATGGCCTTGTTAGAACACCATGAGTCCGAGATCGAGTTGAGGTCTTAGACCTTAGGCGCCACGCGCAATGTTCCTCGCAAAGTTTGGAGAGTCATAAACCCACCTTTGCTAGGCAACAAAAGCGCTATTGGCGCGGATCATTGACTGAGTCTGTCAGTGTTTTAGACATTGGCATGTCTGAGTTAATAAAATCTAATGTCAAAAACATTAATTCTAAGCCCGACTCAAGATAAGGAAGTGGAACGGCACGTGCTCCGTCGAGTGACACTCGTATTAATAACGATTTACTGAATGCTGAAAGCATTGTTGGTCTAAGGACGAGTCAGCAAGGGTGTAATATCCCTGAGATACGTGGAGTAGCACGTCTAAGTCCACCGAGTATGATCAACTGATTTGGCACCATTCTGAGTGTCAGTAGTGACACTATTTGCGGTTCGCCAGGACCTCAAGGGTGCAATATCCCTGAGATACGTGGAGAAGCACGTCTAAGTCCACCGAGTATGATCAGCTGAGGTGGCACCATTCTGAGTGTCAGGTAGTGACACTATTGGCGGTTAGTTAGGACCTCAAGGGTGCAATATCCCTGAGATACGTGGAGTGGCACGTTTAAGTCCACCGAGTGGGGTCGGCCGAGGTGGCACCATACTGAGTGTCAATAATAACACTATTGGCGGTTCGCCAGGGCATTTTGTGTCAAACCCTTCTAATGCACGTGAAGCGACACGTAAACGTTCGATGGTAAAGGAAATTGATTAACCTAACTCCTTGCCGGATGTCGAATTAGACACCATGTCTGGTATAGAACCAATACAGGCTGAGAAATTCGGGGACGTGAATATCCTGGCCTCTAAGAGGAGTATTGTCTCTACTCCAAGACAGGGGAGACGCGAAGCGGTTATACCCTCACAAAGTGATACGTGTGAGCAATTACACACGCTTGTAAATGGTGTAATCAGTAACATTGAGGGGGAAGTTAGCCTTGCGGCAATCCCTTCGTAACATGCTCTTTTAGAGCTAGACGAAATGTCTTTTGATGAGTGCGGTCGAGCCTTAAAGGCTGGCGACTTATCTGAAATGGTGGTCATTCGACCAACATTGAGATAAACTCATCGTCACTTCTAGACGAAGCTGCTATGGATGACACAAAAGCTGCACTTAGTGCGATAAATGGGTCATCAATCCTTTAAGATCCTACGGATCCCTTTTATTCCTTGATTAAGGAATTTTAAGATGTGGTATGTAATAATCCACAATCTGTTTTCCCTTCGGATAGAGGTGTTCGTCGTGAAATTGACTTGGTTCCGGGAACCAAATACTGTGTACATGCTTATAATAACCTTAATGCTGTCACTATACCAGCACAAACCCCCATTTTTAGAAAGGATGTTCTTCAGAACAATATGGTGGGATGTACAATGTACAGTGCATTGGACTTAGTCGATGGTAACTACCAATTGCTCATGCGATACCCCGCTTACAGCGGTTAGCACCCCAAGCGGCATGTTATGGGAGTGGCTGGTTATGCCACAAGGGCTTTTAACGCCCCGGCAACATTTAATCGTCTAGTGACGCAACTGTTTCGCCCTCATCGAGGTTATGGACAGACGTATTTTGATGACATTTTTGTCGATAGTCGTGCGGAGCAGGGTCGGTCGGATATGGACAACCATTAAGACCATTGCGAGCAGTGCTCGAGTGTATGCGCACAAATTTATTGTATACCAATGCATCTAAATGCATTTTTGGCGCAGACGAGATTCTTTTTTTAGGATGCTTCATTGGAAAGCGAGGCCTTAAAGCGGATCCCGCTAAGGTAAAAGCCATAGTAGATTGGCCGGTTCCTAAAAAACCAAAAGGATTTGCGTAAGTGGTTAAGTCTCGCCAATTATTTACACAAATATAGCGAAAATTACGCTGATATGGCTAGGCCATTATCTAATCTCCTTAAAAGGAAACAGAATGGTGCTGGACTAGCGCCGACAATAATGCTTTTCGAGCAGTTAAGGATAGTCTTATCCATGCCCCGATTCTGGCACTGCCAAAGCCAAATTGGCCTTTCAGTGTCGTCTGTGACGCATCAAATGTTGCCATTGGTAGTGCTCTGTTACAAACAGATGTTGATGGCATGAACATGTTATTGCGTTCGAGTCTAGACAGCTTAAAGCAGCGGAAAAGAACTGTCTAGTTCATGACAAAACGTTACTTGCAATGAAGTATGCTTTCGCCAAATTCAGAGTTCATCTGCTCGGCTCTATGCTGTTTGTGATATATACAGATCACGCGTCATTACGCACGGCGACTAAGTCGTCCCATCTCTCACAGAGAATGGCCCGATACCTTTTCGCGATATACAACTTCGAGGTGAAGTATAAGCCCGGCAAGCAGAATGCTTTGGCCGATGCGCTATCACGCAGGCTGGATTATGAGCTTTCTCATTTAACGATTATCTCGTCGCCTATACCTATATAAATCTAATCGGCTTACGCCAAGGATGAACAGTGTGTAGCTCCGCTACGAGCTTTAAAGAACTCGGATTCAGGTATTAAATTGCCGGCACGTTTGCGTGCAAGGTTACATCGATTTTCTATCGATAACAACCTGTTTATTTATTGCACAGCCATCGCGGACCCTCCGCGTGTCGTTGTTCCTCATGATGAGGATTGAAGAATCAAACCTCTATGAGGCACACGATACTGTCCTTGGTGGTCAACTCGGTAGAGAAAAGACCTACGGCTCTATAAGCCAGAGTTAATGGTGGCCCAAACTTTATGAATGGGTCAGCACATATGCTCGCACATGCGAAACTTGCCAACGGGTTAAACCCTCGGCGCATGCTGCTGCGCCACTGGCGAGTCTTCCCGTCCCCATAGGTTGCTGGGAGTCCATTTGTATGGATTTTGTTTTCGGTCTACCGAAATATTCAGCCGGTAACTCCGGTATAGTGGTCTTTGTTGACCAATTGAGCAAAATGGCTCAGTTAGCGGCCGTGCCGGATTCCATTGGTGGAGAGGGTACAGCTAAGCTGTTTATCGATCGCGTGTTTCGACAACATAGTTTACCAGTGGCAATTGTCTCTGATCGAACCCTCGTTTCACGGGTAAATTCTGGAAATCAATTTTCTGAGTGCTTGGCACCAGATTGGATATGTCCACTGCGGACCATCCGCAGACCTATGGTCCAACTGAATGTGTCAATCGCGTTATTGACGACGTTTTGCGCAGCGTGTGTGCTGAGACACCAAAGCGCTGGAGCTCAATGCTCCCAGTGGTGTAGTTTGCGTTACATAACGCTGTCCATGCCTCTACAGGCTATATTCCGTTCTATGTAAACGGTCTTACTCACCCACGCGTTCCATTAACATTACCACTGCGTGGTTCAGGGCTTTATGGGGGAGAATTAGCCGATAAGCTTGCTGATATCAGCCCTGCTACCGTTCGGAAACAAGTAAGCGAGTTTCTCGCGACGCTATTTAGTGCCTTAAGACACGTAAGGAATACGCTGCCTGATAGCCAAGAAAAACAAAAAAAGAACAAGCAGATGCCAAAGGCAGAAGCTGTATTAATTCTTATGTGGTTGGAGACCGAGTTTTATTTAACGCTTAAAAACCTACCTACCAATTTGGTTTCCGCGGTCTTCAAGACCAAATTTGCGCCAGCGCTTTATTGGACCATTTACGGTCGTGGCCAACAAGGGCCTAGTTTACACGCTAAACCTTCCTAGCAAGCTGCGTACAGACCCAATGTCTTACGTTGGCTTGCTTAAGCCATATCGGGACCCTTCAGACGTGGAATTGAAGGCGCTTGCGCCGAGACAGGCGGTCGTGCCGCAGATTGCTGCATCCTCACCAAGATATCCAACTGGCCCTCTAAATGAGGCTGATGACGCTCCAGCATCAAAAGACGGTCTCGAACCGCCTCAAAAGAGCTTTGAACTCGAGCAAGGACCTCACGAAGGAGTTGCACCTCGTGCCGTAGAGCATCAAATGCTTCCATCAAGATTTTGGCCCCCTCCCGCGCTGCTTGATGCGCGGGGGAACCTTCAGTTTCATGTGGAGAAACATTTAAAGCGACGTCGTCGTGAGGGTCAATACCAGTATCTGGTGAAGTGGCAGGGGTACCCCTCTTTTGAAAGCTCTTGGGAGTTTGAGGTACCTCTTCAGCAAGATTGCCCGTACGCCGTTGACGTTTTCGATCGCCAAGCTCAGAGTCAACTTGCGTCAAAGACGCTTTTCACCACTAGAAGTGGGATTAGGTGGATCTATAGCCTCAGTGCGGCTTTATCCATGGTTATACGGTCAATCGAAGCACTGAAATATCGGCTAGGCCTTTCCTCGTTTTGTGGCTTAAATGCCGGACGTAACAGGCCTTTGGTCTTAAGCTTGGCGTAATCAAAGCGAAGCTTCCGTTCCAAACGATTATCAGCCACGTCCAAGACTCTATTATTCCAAATACTGCGGAGGCGGCGGGCCTGATGGACGCAGTTCTCAAATGAGACCTCGTTTTCGTTTTGACTTTTAATTCGTTTCGAAACAAACGATCGGAATTTCCCTCATTGAAGTCACCGAAGCCCCACGGGCCTGATCACGCAAATGCGTTAGATTCTTCGCGTCATTTCCTTTGGCGTAAGGTATTGCTCATGAAGAATATCGCGAGCAGCGAGCTCCTCCGACGTCCTGGCCGTGTGACCAAAAATGCATTTAGATGCATTAGCATACAATTTATCTGTGCGCATACACTCGAGCACTACTCGAAATGGTCTATATAATTTTTCACATCCTACCGACCCTGCCCCGCACGACTATGGACAAAAAATTCATCAAAATAAGTCTGTGCATAACCTCAATGAGGGCGGAACAGTTGCGTCACTAGACGATTAAATGTCGCCGGGGCGTTGGAAATCCCTTGTTGCATAACCAACCACTCCCATGGCATACTGCCTGAGTTGCGCTGTAAGCGAAATATCGCTAGCTCGCATGAGCAGTTGGTAATAACCATCGACTACGTCAAGTGCACTGTACATTGTACATCCCACCACAATGTTCTGGAGAACATCCTTTCTAGGAATGGGGGTTTGTGCAGGTATAGTGACAGCATAAGAAAAGCTTATTATAAGCAGTACAATGTGCCATTTGCCATTTGGCTTTCTGACTCAAAATGTCGGTGTCGAACGGGGAGATTTGCTTTGTCGTACCATTCCAGCCTCGTGCCTAGCTCGGAAAAATTGTCAATGTTGTCACACTGTTTCCTTGGTAAAGGCCACTGTCGTGTGACAGAGTATTTGTTTCCAGGGATTAAGTCAATTTCATGACGGACACCTCTATCCGGGGGTAAACAGATGGTATATTTGACAGATCACATCTTAAAATTCTTAATCAAGGAATAAAATGGATCTGCGGATCTTTAAGGATTGATGATCCACTCCGCGCACTAAGTGCAGCTTCTGTGTCATCCAGGACAACTTCGTCCAGAAGTGACGATGAGTTTAACTTAATCGTTGGTCGACTGACCACCGTCTCAAGAAGCCGCCAGCCTTTAAGGCTCGACCGCACTCATCACTAGACATTTTGTCTTTCTCCAGAAGAGCATGTTACGAAGGGATTGCCGCAAGGCTCAATTCGCCCTCGATTTTACCGGTTACACCATTTACAAGCATATTCTATTCCTTACTCGTATCACTTTGTGAGGGTATAGATACTTTGCATCTCGCCTGCCTTGGAGTAGAGACAATACGCCTCTTAGAGGCCGGCACATTCACGTCTTCAAATTTTCAGCCTGTATAAGATCTATACCAGAGCTGGTGTCTACTTCGACATCCGACAAGGAGTTAGAAAACTCAGCTTCCTTGTCCACATGTCACTTCACGTGCATTAGAAGAGTTTGACACGAAATGCCCTAGCGAACCGCCAATAGTGTCACTGCTGACACTCAGTATGGTGCCACCTCGGCCGAACAAACTCGGTGGACTTAGACTTGCCACTCCACGTTTCTCAGGGATATTACACCCTTGATGACTCGGTCTAAGGCCAACAGCTTTCAGCATTCATTGAGGCGTTTTTACAACGAGTGTCACTCGACGGAATACGTGCCGTTCCACTTAATTCTGTTGCGGGCTCAAACTTAATGTTTTCAACATTGGGTTTATTAACTTAGACATTCCAATGTCTAACCCACTGACAGATTTAGTCAGTCATTCGCACCAATAGCGTTTCTTGTTGCCTAGCAAAGGTGGGCTCATTACTCTTCGAAACTTTGCTAGGAACATTGCGTGTGACGCTTAAGGTTTTAGACCTTCAATCGATCCATGGCTCTTGGCGTTCAAGCCAGGCCATACCAAGGATGAGATCATATCTCGAATCCAATCAAGGACGAGACCACGTTGCATACTGTCAAAGCCAAGAAACTTTATGCGTAAGTTCAAAGGAACTCTAGGAAGAGTGACACGAGCCCCAGTCGCTACGCGAACAGTGATTGAATTACTTTCATGCGCTTTAAGTCCTAAACGTATTGTTGACTTCTTACAATCAAAGACGTCGAGCATAATTGCAAGACGCTCCTGAGCAAATTAAAACTGACCATGGCTTATCAAAGTCCATTCACAGTCGCTTGAGCGACTAACAAGCCAGGCTTGTACTCACGTCCCGTGCCATTACGCAAAGAGCTAATTGGGGTTAGGTCATGTCTACTCTCACCTCCGAGAGTTTTAATAGAGCCTAGGTCTTCCCCGGTTACTGGGTACCGACGTTTTTCGCACCGTACCAGATTTCTGGTATATGTCGGAATTGGTGCTCGTTCGAGCTTAACGAGTATTTAGTTGGGGACAGGCCAGACGTAAATTTTTCTTGCTTCCGCACATAAAACATCTAATGATTTCATGCTGTTCCACAGCTTGAAGTGCCTCTTCTCCTTCCTCAACAAGGCTTAGATCCATGGGTTCCGGTCTATTAGATGGTACCCATGTGCTCGAAGAGCTTGTTTGGTAAATAGGCGTGCTAACGCGAGCAGACTTAAAGTCGAACTCGGTGCGTAGCGCTATGGCAACTGCCTCTTCATAAGTAGCAGGATGAGATCGGATTAATTCCGTCCGGGCAACGCGCCTTCATTGAGACCCCCCATAAAGATGGTTCCTACAATTGCTTCTTGCACCGGGTCTTGATGCGTAGATGCAATGAGAAATCTCAACTCCTGGACAAAGTCTCCTAGGGTTCTTTTACCCTGTCGAGTCGCTAGGAGCCGTGCTCGCATGCGAAAAGCCTGATCAGGCGGTGCAAACATGCTGGTCATTTGCTGTTTCAGCGAATCCCATGAGGGAAAAGCGTCATTTATGGACGTGCTGCACGATAGTGCCCGCTCTACCTCCAAGTTTGGAAATAACCATAGCCACCTTTTGCCGTTCTGTTAAGAACAAGGCGGAATCAATGGACATTTCCATCTGCTCAATCCAAAAAGGGAGATTTTCTCCCTCTTTTCCCTCAAATGTCTTCACATTTACATTTAGAGGGCGAGCCCTCGGCTCTGAGTCAGGTACAGAGATATACCGAGTTGGCATAGAAGCCGCAAAGTGGTCCTACCTGACCGACCAGGGAGGTTTCGTTCCGCATGAAGGCTTCAAGCCTTGCATTTAGGACCTCTGGTTCCTGGGAAATAATAAATTCCACGCGTTCAAGCTCGAATAAGGTTTTAGGCTTGTCATAAGCGGCGCGTTGCGCTTCTGACAACTCTGGAACCTCTTCCATTTTCGTGATGGATTAGTTTTGTAAAGACTCAGGCGTAGATTGACTACGAGTGCTACCGAGTGTAGCGGAGCTACCTCGTCCCTTAAGTCAGAGAAAGAATTTTAGCCTCAGAGAGCCTCTTCGTTCAATAGAACTATTGGGTTTAACAACTTAGGAATTCGTACAAGCTATTAGAGCTTAATGAATCCTAGTTCAAGGGTTCAGGGGTTCGTAGAACCAATGTATCTCAGAAAGGCTTCTATCTGTCACAGATCAATGCGCAAGCCTTAAAAAGACACTAGACGCTTTAAGAACAAAAGGGGAACTCAACTTTTTTAATTAATTAAATCTTTAGACCTTACCGTACCTAATTTTAAGATAAATTTTGGTCGCCAGATAAAGATCTGGCGGCGACCACATTTGTTACCCATAATACAATGGGATTTTGATAATCAACTATTTTAAAGTAAAATAAAGGGTATTTTACCCACATAGTAAATGTACCACAACAACGGCTTTCCAACCAATGTGTGCCTCATTACAGAGGCAGTCAAAAACACGTCCATTTGGGCGAGCGCGCGTAGACAGGCACAACCGCGTCCCTGATTGCGCATGAAATGCAACGTCAACATTTGTTGGTATTCCTTATGTCTAACATTAACACCATTTTGTTCGGTATTGAGGTTTCGACCTCCAAGCGATACGGAGCCTTACATTCGACCAGCACCATTTGTTGGACACATTGCTGAGCTCTATATGTAGGCGGGCACGTCGTAATGCGGCCACGCTCTACTTAGACACACACCCTAGCACAGCGAGGAAGCGGTTTAACCAGCTTCTCTTGCGCGCAGTGAGGTAGTTGTGTGGGCGCGCAAGCGACCTCACCCAACGCACTAAGTACTCCGGTTAACTGTCGTCACGGGAGCGGTAATCCGGCTCCTCGTGCGCACTTACCAAGCAGGATGTAGTTTTCAGACTGGTTTATATTTTTAATCATATTAAATACAAGTACCTATTTTTACCAATCGAAATGTCATCTCTATAGATAACAATATGTATTGCGAGCGTATCTTTCTAGATACCTCGCGTAACGGATGACGCTAGGCGTCATCCCTCGTAATGTGAATGCACCGATGTGCATCACATACACAAGGGTTGGTCACAAATGTGCACCACACCCGAGTGCTGGGTCTAGTTACTATAATTTAGTAATTGACCATCCCCTTAAGTACACCAAGTGTACTTAACGGGAACTGTGTTACATTCGGGCAACTTTAGCCCGTTACACTCTAGGCACGTTTTTTAAATTGTTATGACATAGGCGGCCAATATACTAATGGCATAAGGCCTTTCGGTGCGCGTTCTCTTTTAGCAACGCCAAATAGGCAGCCTCCGCATGTATAATTAGCTGTACTCGAAATAGCGGGACCAAGCCGGGCACATTCTTAGACTCGGCTTTGATATTGTCGATTACCAGATCAGGAGCAAGCTTGGTATGAGCGAGCGTAAATTTTTATGCATACGCCAACAGCTGACGCTTACCTAAATGTAGCGATAGTGTGAACGACTATCAGTAGACAGCGAAGGCCTACATGATACCTGCATCTTCCTACGATGTTCCGCTATAAAAATATGCTGCAGCGAGTGTATGCTCGAGATTTTGCTCGACCTCTAAAATGAAGATTGCGTGGGCTAAAATTGAAGCTTCATTGTAAGGGTGGTCGATTTGGTCATTTTCGCCTCGCGAACCAGATGCGAAGATTTTCATTGATCTTCCTATCCGACGAATTTAATTAAACCGATGATAGGATTCAATTCAGGCATCAGTAAATCAGCCTGAGCCGGCACGTTGATCTTAGTGTAGGCTTTAATCAAGAGCATTCTCATCGACATGCCTCTAACTGAGCGCTTTTCACTGGGATGCCCTGCGTAAACATGTGACGGATTCGCTCAGGAACAACTTACCATGCATCTTACGCAGTACTCATAATAAGTGTATTTTAATCGGGGGGAATTACCTCAAACGTCGCAAATGAATCTCGCGCTGGAACGGAGATAGTGTGCAGCACAAGGAACACCTGTTTATTTTACTTAGCTAGCTCTACGTCGTAACTAAGTATACTTACTAAACAATGTAGAGCAATAAGAAACTGTTTCTTGTCGTCATTATTTTTAATATTGATATCCTTCTATGGCTATTATGGCGGTAGGCTCCGAGCCACGTAGACCTTTATCCAAATGTAAACTAGAATCGGTTGCCGCACTCGATCTTTACAGCCTTACCAAATATACATCAGCCAAAGGATCATACTTCCCTAAAATTTTACTTAGTTAAATTGTATACCAACTGGCATTCTTTCTTAATTTTAATAACGACCTGGCAATAAAATTCAATTTAAATAACTATATAAAATATTCAAAACATAACTACCCTACGTTCTTCCGATCACTTTCTTAAAATGGACCCGCAGCAGTCGACAATGTTTACAACGTTATCGGAATGGCGCCGGGACCTCTTGTGTGGAATGGGGGTAAATTACGACTGAATTAATTTAGTTTTACTAACCGATACTTTTGGTTCACTCCTTAAGGTATCGCCTATCCTAAATCTAATTCTTACGAAGTATCATATCTCCTAATTGCGCAAACCTTATACTTGTTTTAATTATGGCGCATATGTAAATTTGAATTAAAGAAAATGAATGGTTCAATAGATGAATCGAAATGAGTGGCCAAGGGCTTAGCGAGTTAACTGGTCCTGACATCCTCCCCGATTTGATCTCTCGTTGACGCTGATTGAAGTCGGCGACGAGGTCCTTCCAGTGGGAGACATGGCGAATATTTTTCTCTTTTTCTTAGCTTGCTTCTTCCTTAGTTTCGCCATGCCATTGTACGAGCCAGTATGGTTAGCGATTGAGTTGGCTTTCTTCAACAGACGTTCAATAACTTGAAAATGATCCGCTGTGCCATTATCCACGAATTGTGATGCTTTCGGTATCGGGCGACTTCGAAACCTTTCCGGTGTCGGTTCATACTTGATAGAACATCAACATTAAAGGTTGGAATAATCCTATTCATAGTTTGTGGTAACTCAAGCTTGCCACATTAGAATTAAACATTTTGATAGTTTCGAATGGTTCCACCTTTCTTGCCGCAATCTTGGCTCTTGGTGTCCCATATTTTTCGCAGCGTGTTTAAACGATATTTTGCGAGTATCAAGTATAAGTAGATCTCCAACTTTGAATTCGACCTGATTTATTCGGCGCTTTTGATCGTAATATTGCTTTTGCGAAGCTTGTGCTATCAACAGATTTCTGCGAGCCTGATCGATGATATTTGCTCGTACTTCGATAAACTCTTTTGCGTAAACGTCAATATCCTTTGGTTGACTAGTCCAGCCCAGTGACTTTTGCCATGCAGAGCGTTCCCTTCTTCCCGTATCTATTTCAAAGGAAGAGTATCCAGTAGATGCACGAACCAGTATAGACGCATACTCTATGCTTCCCAAGTGTTCGGTCCTGTCAGTGCCATGGTAAGATGCTATGCGATTGAGTGCGTCTTCTACCACAAGGTTCTGGCGCTCGGTCTGTCCATCGGCTTAAGCCCGATAAGCGGTTGTAATACTTAGACGAACACCGATGATCGTCATCAATGACTTCGAAAACATGGACGTGAACTTGCTATCTCGGTCACTGATATTAACTGCGGGAATACCATGGTGTCGAATGACAGCATCAAAAAATACTTTTGCTGTGGTGCATGCATCGTCCTTATCGTGCACTGCTGCATACTTCGTGCGTTTGGAAAACTTATCGACAACAGTTAGGATGGCAAATCCATTGGAAACAGGAAGCCCTCTTATAAAGTCCATTGATACCACTTGCCAGCAAGCATCCGGTATTGGAATTGGCATAAGTAATACGTTGTTTTTTTGTTAATTATCATGTTTCCGACGTGCGCAGGTTTCCCAAGTTTTGACATATTCCTTGACGTTTCTCTGCAACGATTTCCGGTAATACCACTGAGCAACTCGCAAGAATGTTCTGCGATTGCCCGGCAGAGCAGCTATTGCCGAATTATCATATTTCGATATTACATTCGTTCGCAAGCGGTTGTTGTTGAGCACGCAAAGACGTTTAATGTGCGCAAAAACAACAATTTCTCTTGCTTCACAATCAATAAACTTGTTTCGGAGCTTTTCCATGCTTCTTTAGGCAATTCTGGCAAAGCCTTATTGAAGTAGCTTACGAACTTCTGTTGACAACTCGCCATACGACACTGTCATTAAGGCAGCAACTTGCAGAGTCTCAGCTTCCTCCCGGGGCAGAGTTGGCACCGAGGGCGAACAAAGTAAACGTGTACCTCGTTGTTGGCAACTAGAAAATCGCACTTATGAAAGCGGATATTGTCCACGACAGAATCATCAGGCCGGCGCGAAAGCGCATCAGCTACAACGTTTAAAGCACCATTAATGTGGTGTATAGTAAACGCGTATTGAGCGAAGGTGGTCAAGTATCGAGCCAACTTCGGCGAGACTGACGGATGATGAAGAAGCCAAGAGCAGGCGCTATTGCCCATTTTTCTAACCCCTCTTTTATTGCAAATAGATCCTTCTCACGAGCAGGCCAACTAATCTCACGGATTCCAAGTTTCTTTGAGTAAAACGCTACTGGATGGTCATGTCTATTGATAAATTGCGATAAGTCGCCACCAATGCACGACCCCGATGCATCCGTAGTGAGAACAAACGGGCGTGAAGAGTTAGGCAAAGTCAGCACAGGTGCAGCTTGTAAGGCAGACTTCAGCCTTACGAGCAAATCCTCTTGTTCTGCATTCAAGACCCATGAAAAATCTTTCCTAACGAGATGGCTCAACGGCAGAACTATTTGCGCAAACTGATGAATAAAGCGGCGATAATAACAAGCAAGACCAAGAAAACTTTGCGATTCCTTTACAGAGGTAAGTGAAGGCCACTTCGCGATTGCTTCCGCCTTTGTTTTCGATAAATAATCCGTCACCAGAAACAGCGTGCCCCAAAAAGCTGACCTCTTGACGCGCGAACTTGCACTTACCAATGTGAGCGAAGAGTATTCACTTGCGTAAGACGTCGAACACGATAGCATGAAATAATTGACCCCAGTATTACATTAAAAGTAATTAATAGCCAATGGTGTCAGGGTTATGAATGTTCAGATAATTTAGAATTTTCAGAAGTACCTTTTTTTGAGACGGAAAAGATGCATGTACCATCCAAATATACAACAACGAATGAGAACTTTTCAAAAAGAACACGCATCAAGCGCGACGAAATGCGAGGCATTCCAGCAAGGCCCATCGGCGCAACGCACCACTGATATGTCTCATTTGATTTACGAAACGCAGTGTACGTTTTGCTATCCGGATGAATATGCCTCTGATGGTACCCTTGAGCTAAGTCAATGACTGTGAAGTAGCTCATACCATACATCTTATCGAATAATTTATCGATTCGCGGCAAAGGTATTTTAGGGACGACTGACGTTGAGTTGACGTAACGAAAGCCAATCACCCAACTGAGCAAAATGTTCGCGTTTCCGGATCGAATCCATTCCGAACGAGATACACCTCGTACCGATCGTTGGGTCATTTTAAGGAATGCCGAAGATGTTTGATACCCAAAGCGAGTCTGAAAGCTCGATCTATCCGCATGAAAGGTTCTCATCGACGAACTTCTGTAAAGCCTTTTGTTCAGCTTGTGAAAGTCGAAATGGCGAACGATTACTCGGTTGCACACCGGGCTGTATATTGATACCAAACTCCACCGACCGATGAGGAGGCAATGAATTCGGTAACTTTTCTGGGAATACATCTTTATAGGAATCGAGTAAAGCCTTCAATCGTTTTCACGAGGTTTTGTAAATTCCGACTCTTGATAAATTTTGACACGATAGACTTCTTCAAATTGTGATGTCTTCAATTTCCTTAAGAAGTCAGCAGAGGAATAATGACCGATTCACAACCTCATCATATGGTATGTCACCACTTTTGAACGAAACTTGATGAGTACGTCAATTAATGATTGGCTCGTGCGCAGCACACCAGGGCTTACCCGGAATTACATCATGGCAATTGCTCATTGGCCACTCAATGACCGGAACGTCAGAAATTCGATTATCATCAAATGGGCTATTGGCGACTCCTTTCTTCACTTATTTTTGGTGTTATTAGTGCCTTCGAAACGAGTGACTTGAAAGCCATTTCAGGACATGACGCATTGCAGCAAACTCGGCTTCACCCCATTGCATGTGGCGCCAGAATCGAGTATCATATTGACAGCACGATCGTCAAGATGACCCTTTTAGATGATCAAATCTTTTCCCGTGAAGGAAGCAAAGTCAGCTTCACATAGTGTGGTGATAGCTTCGTTTGACGCAGTCGCGATGGTTTCTTCTTTAACTGACTCATTCACGAAATAGTTGGCGTTCGCACGATCGCGACGATATCCGTTGCCGCGATTATTTTGCTGGTTCCTGCGCTTGTAACACTGCTGAATCGTGTGCCCCAGTATTTTGCAGTATGCACACTTTCGTTTATTTCGACGTCGATTATGGACGCAAGAAGACCTATTAAATGGCCGAGCATTGCCGATTTCCATCGGCTCTGGCTTCTTGTTTAATTCTCTGGCCACATTTTGTGGACCAGGACGAGGTTTTGTAGCGTTGTGGTGATGATAAACACCCGAATGTGTGCGTTCAAAATCGAGCGCCACAGTAATAGCATCCTACAGTGCGTTTCCCCGTCGATATTGAACTTCTTCTTGAGTTCTTGCTTTAAACCCTCGTTGAAAATAGATGAAATGTCAACTCGAGTCATGTCCTCAACTTGCGAAATAATGTGTCGAGATTTCGCAATGTAGTCCGTTAAGCCTTTGCAATTGGCTTGTCTCAGCCGATGCAGATCGTCTCGAAGACGTTGTTGCAGATCCGCAAAGACGAATTGTTTTTTTTTCACTGCTAGAGAAAACTCATCGGCTGAGTGAATTTCTTTTTTGATGCAGCAAGAGCCATTGTGCTGCTGGTCCTCGCAATGAGCTTCCTAGTACGGCAAGTACTTGAGGAGCCTTTGCGTCCTCTTTCCACTTCTTACCGTGCGCAATAAAATATTGCTGTACTTGCGCGTAATAAAGGCGAACCGACTCTTCGCTTTTTCCGCTTTACGTCGGCATCCTTAGCCCGTCCACCTTAAGCCCACCTATCTTTTAGGAATTAGCGAATGTTTTGATTAACTCTTGTTGTTGCTGTAGCATGTGCATCATTTGCTGCATTAGCTCGGCGTTTGAGGGTTGCCCATAATGGAAGAAGAATGTGTTCGGAACTATAAAAAGACTAGGCTCTTAAGTTGAACCGAAGATCCTTAAAAATGGTGCGCTCGGCTTCTTCTAAAAGCGCGTATACCTCGTGTAACGGAGCTGATAAGGTGGACTCTTGCTTGGGCAGGCATCCTTTCTCCTTGGTGAGTTGCTTTGCTAAGATCTTTGCAATGCGTCGGGCCTTTTGTAATGCGTCGGGTCTTTTGTAATGACGCAGGCAAATCGTTCGCAGTCTTTGCAGACTTTTCACCGTACTCAAAGAGGAAAGCCTTACTACAGTAGTATGGAATCTGATTATTAGCTTTTAGCTTTTTGCTCATAAATCTCAACGACTTTCTTTAGCCATTAAGCGTAATGGGTAAGAGATTCAATCTTATTCCAGATGGATTAACTGTTTCACCGTGTTAAGCCGGTCCCAACCTCACACAGACTAAGCGACTATATCTGTCAGGCAGACGCTTAGAGTTACAGTGGATACTGAAGCCACACAATCAAAACTGCTACGCAGCGCTTCCAAAGGAATGGAGCAGTTGACTGCGAGCGGAAATTCCCACGCTACAAGCAGTACGTTACTGGCTGCGAGTGGAATCCCTTACGCTACAAGTAGTGCTGGGCAATCCAACGCAGTGCAATCCAGCGAAGCGCGAACGGACGGCAAAGAAGCGAGCGGACGGCGAAGAAGCGAGCAGACGGCGAAGAAGCGAGTAGACGGCGAAGAAGCGAGCGGACGGCGAAGAAGCGAGCGGACGGCGAAGAAGCGAGCGGACGGCGAAGAAGCGAGCGGAAGACCAACAAGTGGTACCACTTGTGAGGAATGAGGGTAAATTACGACTGAATTATTTTTTTTGCTTTACTAGCCGATACTTTTGGCTCATCCTCTAAGGATCGCCTATCCTAAATCTAATTATTACTAAGTATCATCTCTCCTTATTGCGCCAACCTTTTTACTTGTTTTTATTATGGCGCATATGTAATTTGAATCAATAGAAAAGGAATGGTATAAAAGATAAATCGAAATGAGTGGTCATGGGCTCAGCGAGTTGAATGGTCCTGACAATCTCGCGCTGGGACGGAGATAGTGTGCGGTACAAGGAACACCTGTTTATTTTACTTAGCTAGCACTACGTCGTAACGAAGTATACTTACTAAACAGTGTAGAGCAAATTAGAGACTGTTTCTTGTCGTCGTTATTTTTAATATTCATATCCTTCTATGGCTAGTATGAAGGACTTAGACCTTTGTCCATCTGTAAACTAGAATCGGTTGCCGCACTCTATCTCTACAGCCTTACCAAATATACATCAGCCAAAGGATCATGTTTTCCTAAAATTTTACTTAGTTAAACTGTTTGCTAACTGGCATTCTTTTTTTTAATTAATAACGATCTGGCAATAAAATCCATTCAAATAACAAAATAAAAATTTCCAAAAAATAACCTACCCCCCGTTCTTCCGAACACTTTCTTGAACAGGATCCGCAGCAGTCGACAAAGTTTAGCAACGATGTCGGACTGGCGCCGTGATCTTCAGCTCGTGGGCGTCGTTTTCATAGTCACCACGGCGCTATTAGGCGTGATGTTGCACTCGCTGGTAATCTCGACGCTCACAGACACCGAGTGGCTCGCGCTTCGACTGCCTACAACGCTCGAGGCAGCTCAAGAGCTAGGCAAGACCCTTCAGAGCTTCTCCGAGCGCCAACGAGGTTCACTTTTGCTCGCACACATGGGCTGCTATCTATACCTGCAAACATTTGCGATTCCGGGCACCGTATTTTTCAATCTATTGGGCGGCGCGTTGTTTGGGATGACGCTGGGATTTCCTCTGTGCTTGGCTAACAACACACTGGGATCGGTCTTTATGTTTCTCCTTTCGCGGCGTTTTGGCTACCGCGTCGTCACGCACTTTTTTCCGCAAAAACTCGATCGCTTAAGAAGTATATTGGACGCACATCGCGACGAAATGGCGCTGAATATGATATTCCTGCGCGTATTTCCATTCACCCCCAATTGGTTTATTAACATGGCGTCGCCCCACTTGGCCATTCCGCTAGGCCAATTTACGTTAGGCCCGCTATTTGGGCTCGTTCCGTACAATTTCCTGAGCTGCAAAGCTGGGCTTATTCTGCGCGAGCTACGATCGCGTGGAGACATTATTGATAGCGCCACGACGATGCAGCTTATAGTGGTTGCTATCGTAGGTGGCCTTGTGCTCCCAAGACTAAAGAGGCGTTTTGCCACGACCACTGGTACCAAGCATGATTAAATTGAGTGTTTAAATTACGTTTGTCTTGTCCAAGTTTTTGCTGAATTGAGTAAGTTTCAGATAATTAAAAAAATCTAAAAGCTATCATTCAGCGTGTATCAAACGCACTATTTTTTTTTTTGTTCGTCGGGACCAAGCTAGACAAAATAAATGTCAGAGATACTTCTTATTCATTCGACGCCAGGCCAATTAGGTCTGCAGAGCTCTTATTGGGTTTGACTATCACAAGGTGCGTAATTAGATCCCGAATTTTCAGTATTTAAAATGCTAGACACGGGCGGATTTTAATTTTTTTCTGACAGACTGTAATCGTGAAGGTCTTCTTTCGTTGGAATGGATATGCAAATCTTTTAGATTATTATTAGAGTATACAATTATACGAGTAGTCTGCGCTGGTGCTCCCTCGCACTGCAGCAGCAATTTTCAATTATTTTGTTTGGCGGGAGTTGTTATACCTTTTAACGATTACTTTCAAACAGAAAAAAAGTTATCGCGATTACAACTTAAGATTCTGGAATGTGATGCTAAAAATTAATGGCTAGAACACTGCGATGTAAGAAATAGCTAATTAATTTCAAGGGAAAGCACAATATCGTTCAAGCTAATGCGAGGTTTAAATCAAGCTGTCGACGTCCTAACTGCAATAAGCCACGAAAATGCAGGCTGTTTTCCGTATCAAAACAAAAGCAGCCGACCGGCCGTGATGGCAAAAGGTGGTTCTACCAAGAGAATTCAAGGTGCCTTCCTCTAATATTTTAAGCGCAAATAGGTTTTCATCCGACTTCTATACAAACACGTAAAAACTCGCGGTACTCAAAAGTGATTAGCAAGCAACTTAACGATTTAGAGGTATGCCAGCGTCGACGTCCTGTCATGTAAAAAGACGCATTCTTCACATTGCCGTATTAAGACGCAATTTTTTTTGCGAAGTCTTCGGGGCCGTGTAGGAGTCACTTAGCTTGCTCATCACCAAATAAAAAAATGCTCTTCGATCAATCGCTGCAAACTTTCATGTTCCTCGCGAAACAAACTTTTGCGCAATATTGGACGCATATTCCCAAAAACAGTTTATTATTTGCGACTGAACTTCATTGCAATGTGCGCTCATGAATGTGTTGGAGGTCTCCGCATTGCATAATTCAGAGGAGTGCTATTATGTAAGGCACGAAAATATTCTAGATCGTGTTTTTCTGTCACATGCAACAGGCTTTCTAGCTACTGGTAGCGTTAAAGACTTGCATTGGCCTTGTATGCAAATTGCCTGAGGTCACTTTAGGTTTTCCGACACTATTTAAATAACTCATGTTACAGCTCTCCCGTGACCTCAAGAGCAAACGGTTGTATCAGACGATGTACTGTATGTACAGTATTATTTACGCTACTTTTTTTTTGCAGTTTCCATTTTGAGGTTGTCAAGGATGTAAGAAACTATTTTAAATTTTAAATTTGAGCTATTATGGAGTATTAAGCGGCTAAAAAAGCATCTTCGGCTACTATTGCTTGTCAGCTTGAAAATAAAAAAAGTTTTGAAGCAATAATGGACTACGTACCTAATATCACGCTGTACAAGAAATGACTCAAAACCAATAAAAACAACACTCTTCGCCTTGCGTCATGGCCTTCATGTCGGTAGCTCGTCAGGCACGCGCCACTTCTCGATTCCTCTATTCCCGTATGCGCGTTTGTCCTCTTGTAGCTAATGAGCAATTCTTGCAGCGAACGAAGTGGCAGCGCTTGCCCTGTGCGATGGAGTCTCCGATCCTATCGACTCGAGTAGGCTTTTTGCGAACAAAGGTGAGCGAGCGTGTGGTCCTGCCAGAAGAGAACGAAATTGAACCTACGCTAGCATTTGACGACAGTGAAATGACAATTGAAGATGCTTCGATTGAAAACTTGCTGAAAGAGCTCAATGAAGTTTTTGAAATTATTGCTGCTGTGCCACTGATGGATGAAGAGGAGTATGGGGAAGTGCGCCAACACTTTGAGAGTGGCAGTGGTCTTGATGAGATTGATGAACGTGGGTATAATATTAAAGCTGGGACGCATAAGATTTGGAAGGGTGAGCGCGACCTTACAAAGATTGTTGAGGGATTGGATACCGATTCGGCCCAGATTCTGCAGCGTATCCTGCTCCACACGCTTAATATTGAGAGAAAAGTGCGTGAGATGCTCTCGAATGGTGGAGTTGATCCCGATGACAAAGATGAGTTGCAAGAAGACAATCAGGTCATTTGAGATTGTCCGTTAAAAAAGAAGTCATCTCGACACCATCAAGGTATTGCGGAGATCTTGGTCGAGCCCGCGTGCTTTGCTTTTGCTCTTAACTTTTGATTCGACACAGGCAATCAAGACGTCTAAGTCCCGTATAAATGATGTACGTATACTTGCACCATTGATAAATTCTCCTTATCTTATGTTAGAAATAAAGAACGATTGTAAGAATACCTCGCCGTAAAATGCACAAGAAAATGGGCAACATGTAATTTCAGGCATGACCCGAATTTGTGCTCATTACGAAAAACGCATATTTTGCTCTCAAAAAAAGTGATAAATAATTTTATTCATTCTTGCCTTCAGGGCTCTGAAAAGCGGTGGTAATGGGCTTCGTCGCACTAGCTCGTCAGACGCTTATCGTTTCTCGCTTCCAAATGCACGCGTCTACACGCTTAAGCACAGCAATTCCCTGGCAACAAATGCATAAGCACCGCGTGCCTTGCTCTATCGACCCTCCATTCCTATCAACCCGAACCAGCAGCATTAGTTTTGTACGAACAAAAGTCAGCGAACGCACGCTCCGTCGGAAGAAATTACGCGTCAACAAGAGCCAAAAAGGAGTCAAGGTGCCAATTCTTAAAGAAACGTTGCGCAAGCTCTATTTGCGTACGCATCCGGATCTCTTTGGACAGTATCCAACGCAGCAGCGCGCAAATGAGGAATCGTACAAAGAGCTCTTGGGCATCCTGGACGCCATTGAGAAACACAATCAATTTCCCCCAGCCAAGACCTTAAAACTTCCATTTTTTTTAAAAACACCTATCGAGGGTGAATTTAAAGAAGTCGAGTTGCAACTACGCACGACGGGAGGTGCATGTAATACGTTGGTAGAGGAGGCATTGGGTCAATTTTTCAGCAACTGTGGGCTCCCTGAGGTCTTTCAATGGGACAAAGGAAGCTGGGGCAAAAGTGTAGGTAAACACGCAGTAGAGAATCCAAATTTAGGCTTTGAAAAGGAAGATGAAACGCATGAGAACGACCGTCACGAGGCCAAGCGCGAAGAACGGCATTCTTCAGCTCCGGCTTATAATCCCGTGGATCGTAAAGCACCAGAAGATCATTCGATTGAAAAGGTTCTGAATGAGTTAGACGACACGTTGCAGCTTATTGCTGTCGTGCCATATCTTGACGACGACGACAAGCAACAGCAAGCTATTAAAACTCATTTTGAACACGGATCAGGTCTCGATGACCTCGATGCTCAAGGGTATTCACTGAAAGCGGGAGTTATTCAATTGTGGCAAGGCGAACGGAATCTACAGGCACTGATTCCTGGATTAGATGGCGACTCGGCGATTCTAATGCAGCGAATTTTGCTTCATACCGTCGATATTGAAAAGCGTCTCGAGAACGTCATTGCTCAAAGCTCCTTGGACGTTACGAGATTCACTGCGGAAGCTTGTAATCAACAGAGCGAGTAAAGATTCTTGGATGACTTTATCGATAAAAGATTATCGCGTTATGTGGGCATTTACAATGAATTAATTGTTAAGCACTGAACTTACATGCCCAAATGCACAAAAGATGACACGGCACTAGGACCTGCACCCAGGATTGGAAAGAATAGTGAATTACTTCTTTGAGTCGCTGTCCTAGACAGGAATTAGCTCTTACATAACATCGAGTGACCCGGGGCCGTCAGTTTAGCACGAAATGGAACGGGGTGTACCGTTAAAACATGAATATTATTTCTGTAAGAGAAAATAATAAAGAAGTATTTACGTTGGAATTGTTATATTCAACTTAAATTCCTAGGTACTTAATTGAAGTAATAAAAAAAAAACCTACCACTTAAGTGTGCTTCATATATATGTGACCCACCCTTATGTATGTGATGCACATTGGTACATCCTAGCGTCATCCGCTATGCGAAATACCCAAAAACGATACGCTCGCAGCACATATTAGTCTATCTACAAAGACGGCATTTATGCTAGGTAATAACAGAAATTTATATTTAATGCGATTAAATATAAATCAGTCTTAAACTTACAATATACTTGATAAGTTTGCACGAGGAGCCGGATTACCGCTCCCGTGACGACACTTTTATCAGTGTACTTCGTGAGTTGGGTGAGGTCGCTAAGGCGCCCACCACAAACCTCACTGCACGTGAGAGAAGGCGGTAAATCGTCGAAGGTGTGTGCGTGCGTAGTACGTGGCAGCTTTAAGTAGCGCCCGTCTACACTTGGTGGAACTTGAAATCCTTCCCACGACCCGCATCTTTGAGCGTGTACGTGAGGATGAGCCTCAATATCGATTGGACTCATTTCCCCCCACCTCCGAACATCATCGGGAGTTGGCTGAGCAGACGGCGCAGGGACTTAGGGAACAAGCCATGGCCAGGGTCTTGGGTAGTCTCCTGAGCAACATGTTACTCAGTTGGAGCAGTTTGACGCACTCATGCTCGGACAGCGAAGGGTCGCGTCCGAGGCACAAAGCCATGCTACGGCGGAGTCTGTCACACAGACTCAGGATGAGCTAAGGCGAGAGCAGGCTCGAAGCGAGGCTTTCAACAGGACTGTTAAGATGCTCTCCGCTCTCAGCCGAGGCTTATTCGGATGGACCCGCCCAAGTTCGATGGAACTGCAGCGCGCACGATATCCATCGGCTGTTAGCAGTAAAGCAATGCGGTGTGTCGCAGCTAATCGAAGATGACAGCCCGATGGTGCCGTACTCCATGTCGCACCCGCGCGGTAAAGCCTCAGAGTGGGCTTACTCGGCGGGTATAGCGTATTCAAGGTGTTCCCTTCATGGGCGATTATAAGACAAAGACTCGCGCCATGTGCCAGCCACCAAACAACGAGGTGTTGCATAAGGTGCGCGTTTTCGGGGCGTGGCAGGCGAAGCGATCTATGCAAGAGCATGTGCAGGAGATGCACTAGCTGTCGGGATCAATTACCGTAGGTCCGATTGGGGAGCACATAAAAGTGCCCAAGTTTATGAACGGAATACGTCATGGCTCATCGTGACAGGCTCTTATTAGAAAGGTGCCGTCAACGATGGAATCCAAATTGCCTTAGTTGAGGAGAAATTTTACAACAGTGCCTCGGCGATAGCTTGGTATAAGCCGTCGGCCGAGAGAACAGGTGTCACTTCCATGGAGTTGGGCAATGCAGACGTTGTCTGTCACAAATGTGGCAAGCGCAGTCATATGAGCGCTGCTATGCCTGGGCCCCTGCTGGGGCGAAGACGCCCAGCAAGAGGAATCCCTTTCCGAAGAGCGATGGCAATAACCAGCGTGCGAGACGCATGAGTCCGCATCTACCACTGAGGGGTCGAAAAAATGCAGGAGAAAGCTGAGGTAAATCGCTTTAGCTTCATCGATGGCCTGTTATGGCATCAGCTGTCACCTTGTGATTCCTTGGGAATCTATGTGCCTCATGACACAGACCTCAAGCTGATGACCCTTCACGAGCTCCATGATGCGCCATCTAGTGGGCATCTGGGCCGTGAAAAGACATTCTTACGAGTGTCAGAGAAATTTTGGTGAACGCACTTATTTAGATGGGTGGCCAACTATATTCGCTCTTGCGAACAGTGTCAGCATAAAGCCTGCACCGTCCAGCAGTGCGCCACTGAAGCCGCTACCGATTCCAACCAACTGTTGGAAGTCAGTAAGTCTAGACTTCACATTAGGGTCGGACGGGGCTCGTCGTCTTCGTAAACGGTCTAAGCAAGATGGTTCATTCAGCACCATGTAAGACATCGATCAAAGGCAAGTAGGCAGCTCTCTTGTCCTGGATCGCGTATACCGATTACACGAGATGGCCGAGTCCATAGTATTGGACCGGGATCAATGATTTACGTCTGGGTTTTGGCGACAAGTGCTTGGGCTGCTAGGTGGCGAGTTCCCCATGTCGACTGCAGACCATCCTCAGATCAATGGCCAAACAGAACGTGCCAATCAGGTCGTGGTGGATAAATAGATATAATGGCCTATACCTATTTATGGATAAGATTTCTGAACATTACTATGTAAGTAATATTCTCCAAATATTCTCTACCTTTTAGATAATATATTAATAAACTATTTATAAGTGTTAATTTTATGTAACGATACACCCCGTCGTAGCATGCGTGCGGCCCAGAACATCTAAGGGCATCCCAGACCTGTTATTGCCTCCAACTTCCTTTGGTTTGATTACCCAAAAGTCCATCTAAGAAGTCCACACACCTACCAAAAATGGTAAGCGGAACTATTTAGCACGAGCCGGATTACCGCTCCCGTGAAGACACTTAATCAAAGTACTTAGTGCGTTAGGTGAAGTCGCTAACGCGCCCACCGCAACTACCTCACTGCACGCAAAAGAAGCTGGTTAAACCGCCTCCTCGCTGTGCTATGGTGTGTGTATAAGTAGAGCGTGGCCGCATTACGACGTGCCCGCTTGCAGTTTACTGATGCCTGAATTGAGTCCTGAGCATTTATCGTTTAATTAAAATTCATCAGATAGGAAGATCAATAAAAATCTTGAGTCTGGTTCGCGAGGCGAAAATAGCCAAATCGACCACCCTTACAATGAAGCTTAAATTTTAGCCCACGCAATTTTAATTTTAGAGGTCGAGCATAATTTCGAGCGTACACTCGCTGCAGCATATATTTACAGCGGAACATCGTAGGAAGATGCAGGTATCATTTAGGCCTTCGCTGTCTACTGAAAGTCGTTTACGCTATCACTACATTTAGGTTAGCGTCAGCAGTTGGCGTATGCGTAAAATTTTAACGCTCGCTCATACCAGGCTTGCTCCTGATCTGGTAATCGACAATATCAAAGCCGGGTCTAAGAATGGGTCTGGCTTGGTCCCGCCTTTTCGAGTACAGCTAATCACACATGCGGAGGCTGCCTATTTGGCGTTACTCGAAGAGCAGCACGCGCACCGAAAGGCCTTATCAAATTACTATAGTGGCCGCTTATGCCATATACAACTTAAATAACGTTCCTATAAAGCTCAGCAGTGTGTCCAACAAATGGTGCTGGTCGAATGTACGGTTCCGTACCGCTTGGAGGTCGAAACCTCAATACCGAACAAAATGGAGTTAACGTTAGACATATGGAATATCATCAAATGTTGACGTTGCATTTTATGCGCAATCGGAGACGCGGTTGTGCCTGTTCACGCGCGCTCGCCCAAATCGACGTGTTTTTGACTGCCTCTGTAATGAGGCACACATTGGTTGGAGAACCGTTTTGTGGTACCTTTATTGTAATGGGGCACACATCGGTTGGAGAACCGTTGTTGTGGTACATTTACTTTATGGGTAAATACCCTTTTATTCTATTTTAAAATAATTAATTACTTAAATTCCATTTATTATGGGTAACAAATGTAGTCGCCGCCAGATATATATCTGGCGGCCGAAATCTATTTTGAATTAGCTACGGTAAGGTTTTGAATTTAAATTAAAATTAAAAATGCTGAGTTTTCCTTTTGATCTTGAAGTCTAAAAGTCTTCCTCTATCTTTAGCAGCGAAGAAGCTCCGCTACATCTGGTAGCACTAGTAGTCAATCTCTGAGTCTTTATAAGACTAAGCCTTCACTGAAATGGAAGAGGTCTCAAAACTTATAGAAGCGCAGGGCATAGCGTATGACAAGCTCAAAACTTTATTTGGGCTTGAATATGTAAAGTTCAGTATATTCAGGGACCAGAGGTTTTGCATGCAAGGGTTGAAACCTTCATGCGTACGAATCCTCCCCGATCGGCCAGGTTCAGGATCACCCTTGCGGCATCTATGCCAACTCGGTATATCTCTGTACCTCGAAGATAGAGCCATGGAGTGGGCACTCTCGTGCAGCGTCCATAGACGACGCTTTTTTTTCTCATGGGATTCGGTAATTCAGCAAATGACCAGCATGTTTGCACCGCCTGATTAGGCTTTACGCATACGATCACGGCTCATAGCGACTCGACAGGGTAAACGAGCCCTAGAGGACCATGCCCAGGAGTTGAGAACACTCATTGCATCTATGCTTCAAGGCCCGATGCAAGAAGCAACTATCGTAAATTTTTTTGGGGTTTCTCAATGAAGGCGTTGACCGTTCGGAATTATTACGACCCCATCCAGCTACTTTCGAAGACGCAATTGCCATAGCGCTACGCGCTGAGTTCGTCTTTAAGTCTGCTCGCGTTAGCCCGCCTATTTACCGAACAAGCTCTTCGAGCACATTGGTACCGTCTAATAGACCGGAATTCATGGATCTACGCCTCGTTGAGGAGGGAGAAAAGGCACTTCAAGCAGTGGAACAGCATGAAATCATTTGTAGATGTTGTATGTGCGGAAGCACGAAACATTTACGTCCGGCCTGTCCCCTACAAAATACTCGTAAAGCTCAAAATAGCACCAATTCCGACCTATACCAGAAATCTGGTACGGTGCGGAAAACGTCGATACCATGTAGGTGAAAACCGCTCTACTGGGGAAGACCTAGGCTCTGTTAAAACTCTAGGAGGTGAGAATAAATAGAATCTAGCCCCAATTAGATCGGTGAGAGTACAAGCCTGGCTGCTAGTCGCTTTAGCGACTGTAAAGGGTTTTGATAAGCCGTGGTCAATTATAATTGACTCAGGAGCGTCTTGCACTTATGCTTGACGTCTTTCGCTTGAGGGAAACTAATGCGTTGGGGACTTAAAGCGCATGAAAGTGATACAATCACTGCTCGCTTAGCGACTGGGACTCGTGTCACTGCTCCTAAAGTTTCTTGAATTTAGGCAAGAAGTTTCTGGACTTTGACAGTATGGAACGCTGCCTCGTCCTTAATCGAATTCGAGATATGATCCCATCCTTGGTATGGCCTGGATTAAACGCCATGAGTCACGGATCGATTGGAGGTCTAAGACCTTAGGCACCACGCGCAATGTTCCAAGCAAATTTCTGAGAAGTCATGAGCCCACCTTTGCTAGGAGACAAAAGCGCTATTGGCGCATATGACTGACTAAATTTATCAGTGTGTTAGACATTGTAATATCTGAGTTACTAAATCCAATGTTGAAAACATTTATTTTGGGCTTAACTCAGAAAAAGGAGTTGGAATGGCACGTATTCCGTCGAGTAGCAATTGTTTTAAAAACGATTCACTAAATGCTAAAAGCATTGTTGGCCTAAGACCGAGTCATCAAGGGTGTTATATCCCTGAGATACGTGGAGTGGCAAGTCTAAGTCCACCGTGGTCGGCCGAGGTGGCATCATGCTGAGTGTCAGTAGTGACATAATTGGCGGTTCGCCATGGCATTTCGGGTCAAACCCTTTTAATGCACGTGAAATGACACGTAAACGGTCGCTGGACAAGGAAGCTGAGTTACCTAATTCCTTGTCGGATGTCGAAGTAGACACCAGCTCTGGTATAGATCCCATACAGGCTGAAAATTTGAAGACGTGAATGTCCCAGCCTCTAAGAGGCGTATTGTCTCTACTCCAAGGCTGGCGAGACGCGAAGGGTCTATACCCTCGCAAAGTGATTTGAGTAAGGAATTGAATACGCTTGTAATGGTGTAACCGGTAGCATCGAGGCAGAAGTTAGCCTTGCGGCAATCCCTTCGTAACATGCTCTTCTGCAGTAGACGAAATGTCTATTGATGAGTGCGGCCGAGCCTTAAGGGCTAACGACCTATCTTAGATGGTAGTCATTCGACCTATGATTGAGTAAAACTCATCGTCACTTCTGGACGAAGCTGTCCTGGCCCGTCCTGGATGATACAAAAGCTGCATTAAGTGCGCGGAGTGAGTCATTGATCCTTAAAGATCCTACGGATCCACTTTATGTGTGGATCAAGGTATTCCAAGATGTGGTATATACCAATCCACCATCTGTTTTACCTGCGGATAGAGGTGTCCGTCATGAAATTGACTTGGTCAATACTGTGTCACACGACAGCGGCCTTTATCAAGGGAACAGTGTGACGTCATTAACGATTTCTTTCGTGCTAAGTACGAGGCGGGAATGGTACCCCGAGAGCAAATTTCCCCATTCGACACCAAAATTTTGTGTCAAAAAGCAAAAGGGTAAATAACGCATTGTACATGCTTATAATAAGCTGAATGCTGCCTCTATACCAGCACAAAACGTTATTCCTAGAACGGATGTTCAGAACAATGTGGTGGGATGTACAATGTACAGTGCACTTGACGGAGTCGATGGTCATGCGAACTAGCGTTATCCCGCTTACAGCGGTTAGCAGCACAGGCAGTATGCTATGGGAGTGGTTGGTTATGCCACAAGGGCTTTCTAATGCCCCGGCAATATTTAATCGTCTTGTGATGCAACTGTTCCGCCCTCATCGAGGTTATGCACCGACTTATTTTGATGACATTTTTGTCCATAGTCGTGCGGATCAGGTTCGGTCGGATATGAAAAACCAATTTGATCATTTGCGAGCTGTGCTTGAGTGTATGCGCACAAATGAACTATATGCCAATGCATCTAAATGCATTTTTAGCGCAGAAGAAATTCTTTTAGGATGCTTCATTGGAAAGCGAGGCCTTAGAGCGGATCCCGCTAAGGTAAAAGCCATAGTAGATTGGCCGGTTCCTAAAAAACCAAAAGGATTTGCGTAAGTGGTTAAGTCTCGCCAATTATTTACACAAATATAGCGAAAATTACGCTGATATGGCTAGGCCATTATCTAATCTCCTTAAAAGGAAACAGAATGGTGCTGGACTAGCGCCGACAATAATGCTTTTCGAGCAGTTAAGGATAGTCTTATCCATGCCCCGATTCTGGCACTGCCAAAGCCAAATTGGCCTTTCAGTGTCGTCTGTGACGCATCAAATGTTGCCATTGGTAGTGCTCTGTTACAAACAGATGTTGATGGCATGAACATGTTATTGCGTTCGAGTCTAGACAGCTTAAAGCAGCGGAAAAGAACTGTCTAGTTCATGACAAAACGTTACTTGCAATGAAGTATGCTTTCGCCAAATTCAGAGTTCATCTGCTCGGCTCTATGCTGTTTGTGATATATACAGATCACGCGTCATTACGCACGGCGACTAAGTCGTCCCATCTCTCACAGAGAATGGCCCGATACCTTTTCGCGATATACAACTTCGAGGTGAAGTATAAGCCCGGCAAGCAGAATGCTTTGGCCGATGCGCTATCACGCAGGCTGGATTATGAGCTTTCTCATTTAACGATTATCTCGTCGCCTATACCTATATAAATCTAATCGGCTTACGCCAAGGATGAACAGTGTGTAGCTCCGCTACGAGCTTTAAAGAACTCGGATTCAGGTATTAAATTGCCGGCACGTTTGCGTGCAAGGTTACATCGATTTTCTATCGATAACAACCTGTTTATTTATTGCACAGCCATCGCGGACCCTCCGCGTGTCGTTGTTCCTCATGATGAGGATTGAAGAATCAAACCTCTATGAGGCACACGATACTGTCCTTGGTGGTCAACTCGGTAGAGAAAAGACCTACGGCTCTATAAGCCAGAGTTAATGGTGGCCCAAACTTTATGAATGGGTCAGCACATATGCTCGCACATGCGAAACTTGCCAACGGGTTAAACCCTCGGCGCATGCTGCTGCGCCACTGGCGAGTCTTCCCGTCCCCATAGGTTGCTGGGAGTCCATTTGTATGGATTTTGTTTTCGGTCTACCGAAATATTCAGCCGGTAACTCCGGTATAGTGGTCTTTGTTGACCAATTGAGCAAAATGGCTCAGTTAGCGGCCGTGCCGGATTCCATTGGTGGAGAGGGTACAGCTAAGCTGTTTATCGATCGCGTGTTTCGACAACATAGTTTACCAGTGGCAATTGTCTCTGATCGAACCCTCGTTTCACGGGTAAATTCTGGAAATCAATTTTCTGAGTGCTTGGCACCAGATTGGATATGTCCACTGCGGACCATCCGCAGACCTATGGTCCAACTGAATGTGTCAATCGCGTTATTGACGACGTTTTGCGCAGCGTGTGTGCTGAGACACCAAAGCGCTGGAGCTCAATGCTCCCAGTGGTGTAGTTTGCGTTACATAACGCTGTCCATGCCTCTACAGGCTATATTCCGTTCTATGTAAACGGTCTTACTCACCCACGCGTTCCATTAACATTACCACTGCGTGGTTCAGGGCTTTATGGGGGAGAATTAGCCGATAAGCTTGCTGATATCAGCCCTGCTACCGTTCGGAAACAAGTAAGCGAGTTTCTCGCGACGCTATTTAGTGCCTTAAGACACGTAAGGAATACGCTGCCTGATAGCCAAGAAAAACAAAAAAAGAACAAGCAGATGCCAAAGGCAGAAGCTGTATTAATTCTTATGTGGTTGGAGACCGAGTTTTATTTAACGCTTAAAAACCTACCTACCAATTTGGTTTCCGCGGTCTTCAAGACCAAATTTGCGCCAGCGCTTTATTGGACCATTTACGGTCGTGGCCAACAAGGGCCTAGTTTACACGCTAAACCTTCCTAGCAAGCTGCGTACAGACCCAATGTCTTACGTTGGCTTGCTTAAGCCATATCGGGACCCTTCAGACGTGGAATTGAAGGCGCTTGCGCCGAGACAGGCGGTCGTGCCGCAGATTGCTGCATCCTCACCAAGATATCCAACTGGCCCTCTAAATGAGGCTGATGACGCTCCAGCATCAAAAGACGGTCTCGAACCGCCTCAAAAGAGCTTTGAACTCGAGCAAGGACCTCACGAAGGAGTTGCACCTCGTGCCGTAGAGCATCAAATGCTTCCATCAAGATTTTGGCCCCCTCCCGCGCTGCTTGATGCGCGGGGGAACCTTCAGTTTCATGTGGAGAAACATTTAAAGCGACGTCGTCGTGAGGGTCAATACCAGTATCTGGTGAGTAGCTAAGGCGCCCCTCTTCTGAAGATTCTTGGGAGTTCGAGGTACCTCTTCGGCAAGATTGCCCGTACGCCGTTGACGTTTTTGAGCGCCAAGCTCAGGGTCAACTCGCGTCAAACGACGCTTCCCACTACTAAACGTGGGATTCGGTGGATCTATACCCTCAGTGAGGCTTCGATCCATGGTTGTACGGTCAATCGAAGCACTGAAATAACGGCTAGGCCTTTTTTCGTTTTAAGGCATAAATGCCGAACGTAACTGGCCTTTGGCCTTAAGCTTAGCGAAATCGAAGCGAAGCTTCCGTTCCAACGAACATCACCTCGATCCGCAGACTCTTTGATATTCCAGATATTACGAAGTCGGCGGGCCCGATGGACTTAGGCCTTACATGATACTTCGTTTTCACTCCTTGTTTCGTTCGGAAACTAAACGATCGGAATTTTCCTCATGGAGATTACCGAAGCCCCACGGGCTTGATCACGTAAACGCGTCAGATACTGGCTTTGCGTCATTACCTTTGGCGTAAGGTATTGCTCATGAAGAGTGTCGCGGGCACCGATCTCCTCCGGCGTCCTCTCCGGGTCACCAGAGATCCAGATGGCCAAGCTATGACCCGCTATCTCTTTGAGACGCTCGTCCGCACTAAGCGGAGTGAATCTATATTCACCATGAGCTTTAGCTTTCGCTATCTCGGCAGCTCGACGACGAGCTTTTACCTATATGAGGATTACCCGCTCTTACTCTTCATCGAGCGAATTCGTAATGATGTTGGACTCAAGGTCTCGTGTCCTGCTCAATGCAGTTAAGACATCAGCGGCACCACGTTCTTGGAACGGATTCAGGGCCCGTCGACGTTCATTGGGAGGAGAAGGCGTGAAAAAAAACGACGCTCTTTCTCCTCCCCCTCCTCTGATGGAGAGCGGCTTACAATGTTCACCATTCCCTCATCGTCGAGGAAGGTGCTAAGATTCTGTGACTGACGCTTGATTCTCATGAGACAAAGGACAGAAAAATACAACCGAATAGTTAGCTGTTTCGTTTCCAACCTCAGAGAGGAAATGAAGCGAATGCTGTCACTCGGTGTCAACAGTCTTATGGGGAGGGTGTAATGGGGCACCCATCGGTTGGAGAACCGTTGTTGTGGTACATTTACTTTATGGGTAAAATACCCTTTTATCTAATTTCAAAATAGTTAGTTACTTAAATCCCATTTATTATGGATAACAAATATGGTCGCCGCCTGATTATATCTGGCGGCCAAAATCTGTTTTAATTTATGCTAGGGTAAGATTTTTAGATTTATTAAATAATTAAATAAAGTGCAGTTCCCCTTTTGATCTTAAAGCGTTATGTGCCTTCCTAAGGCTTGCGCATTGATCTGTAAGAGATAGAATCCTTTCTAAGGTATATCCTCTTGGGCACTAGTTGCCACTTGATTCTACGAACCCCTGAATCCCTTATACTAGGATTCCTTTAGCTTTAATAGGTTGTACAACTCCCTGAGTGTTAGACCCATTAGTTCAATTGAACGAAGTGACTCTCTGAGTCTGAAAGTCTTCCTCTGACTTTAGGAGCGAGGTAGCTCCGCTACATAATATCTTATTGCATCAATAATACCAAATTTGGTATTATTGGAACTATTTGAGTCAAAATTAATAAAGATAATAATTTGTACTTCTTTATTTATTTCCTCTTACAGGAAATGATAATTGTTATTCCTCTTATAGGAAATATTGATTATTTGATGGGCACTTATGATATACAGTAGAACCCCTCTAAAGTAATACGCTCTAAAGTAATAATACGTCCTAAGTAATAAAATTTCGTGGTCGCGAGTTGGGACTTAAGGTTAAAGTAATATTTTGCCAAAGTAATAAAGTAATATTTTTTAAAGTCCCACTATTAGTAGACACATACCCCAAAAGTAATATATTAAGTTGTATCTAAAAAAATTTTTTTTTCAAATAACTATACTTTTTTTGCCGCTTTTGAGAGAAATCGATGGAGAGTGACTTGCTTCTTTCCAGTAATCTGTATCCTTTCAAAATCGTCCAAAACTTCATTCAGTTTCCTGTGAGTCGTGGAAGTATCACACTCCCTCTGCATGAAGTACAGTTTACACAACCTTATTGCATCAAGGACGTCCTTGGCTTTCATGGGGGCTGGCACTTCGCTATCATCCGCATCGGAAATCCCTCCTTCCACTTCTACAGGCAAAGACAATCCATGTTCTTCCATTGTTACTGCCACAATGTCTTCTACGTCAGGACTATAGGCGACCTCTCTCTCCAAGGGGTTGTTGAGGCTGGCGTTGATGTCCATTGGATTGCGGTACAGTTGATCATTCTGTAACATCAGGTCATCTGCAACATTTGCGGGGGGTTCGGTCGCCCTAGCAGGAACTTGGATGTTCAAGCTTGATGTCCGAATTTTGCAGTGATTAAAACAATTACGAATAGTTTCCTTGGTCACCATATTCCAGGCCTCCACAGCCCACACCATCGCCTTCAAAACATCCACTTTTTTATGCGCTTCCACATTGTCAAGTGTTTCATCCAGCTCCAATGCTCTTAGCAAGTTGCGATTGAAAATTTTCCTGTAAAAGGCCTTCAAAGTTCGAATAATGCCTGCATCACAAGGCTGAATTCGGGAAGTTGTGTTGGGCGGCAGGTAAAGGATTTTAACATTGGCCAGCTCCGGCAAGCTGTCAATTGGAACATGAGCAGGACAATTGTCCATAATCAGCAGCACCTGTCTTCTCCCCATCCTCCGATTAAACCATTGTAGCCATTCCAAAAACAATACACTGTTCATCCAAGCCTTCGGGTTTGCCCTGTAGTGGCAGCCAAGGTTCTGACGATTGATATTTTTACGACAACGGGGATTCAAGTATTTCCCAATCACCCAAAGTGGGACACGATCTGAGCCATCTCCGTTGGCACAAACAACAAAAGTTAGCCGTTCCTTGTGCTGCTTGCGGCCTCCAGTTGCTTCGTTGCAAGTGAACGATCAGCCTAAAGTGAGGAGGCAATAAATTTTAGTATTTGAAGTTGCTTCCAAAGTGATTTCAACTGGCCCCGACATACCTGAAGTCGGTAAAACAAACCCGTTTCATCCATATTGTAGATATCCTTCCATTCATACTGATCCAAAACTTCTCGAATTGCGGGTAAGGATTGCTCGAGTATCTCCATGTTAACCGAACCGCTCTCTCCATGTCTCACTCGCTCTTTGATTCCATATCAAGCTTTGAACCTGTTCAACCAGCCATTGGAGAATTGAAACGTATTTGTGTCTTGATCGGGGTACAGTCTCTCCAAAAAAATCCTCCCCTTTTCTTTATAAAGTTCACCCGAGAGATCCATGACATCTTCGTAAGTTCGCACATATTTTTAAAGTGCCTCTTCCATGAGAGGGTATTCTACAGTCTTCTGACGCTTCGCATCCATACTAATTTTTGCTCCGTCTCCTGCACCAGCTTTTTCACCTTGGGAGATCCAGTGCTCCTGCTGCTTGAGAATCTTGGAAATCGCAGCTTGACTGACAGTCATGCCAAATTTCTTTACCACCCATTGTGCAATATCCTTCTGTGTTCCACTGGTATCACGCTTCCTTTTACTGATAGCTGTGCGGATTTCATTAGTGATAGGAGCATGAGCAACCTTCAGGTGTGCTTTCGCCATTTTTTGTGTTAAGTTTGCAGTTCTTGCTTAGACGTTTAGATTTGCCGTTCCCGTTCTGTACTTCTTATAAATATTTTAGTTTAGTTAAAGTGTCAAAGTTGAAGCTTCACGTCGAGGGTTAGGGTTAGGTAATGCGTCAGCTGCACATTGAGCTTCCTAAACGAAAATTTTCTGGAGAGAAGAGGTTGGCATCTAAAGTAATAAAACGCATAAAGTAATATCACTTTTCGGTCCTAAGAGTATTACTTTAGAGGGGTTCTACTGTTCTTTTTTCAGGAAGTTGGATGATTGACGGTAGATTTTGATGCTGCCAGTACTGCGCGAAGATTTCAACGTTGCTGATCGTACACGGAGATTTCGACGTTGATATATTTAATAGGCTGTAATTATGACATTTGATTGGCTAATAAATCGATGGGTGAGTTTAGGAAAAAGCGAGGGTGAGTTAAGGAATTCCCTATGGATATTGTTCAATAAGAGGCGACTGTTGTATAATATGTGACTTTTACTTTTATCGGAAATGTGGATAAACTCTTTAAATGAACCCAATCTCGTTAGCTTAAGACCAATCAGATAGAAGTATTTTTTAAAAAATGTCGACCAACGTTGAAGCGGTTGTAGCAGAGCTGAAGCTGTTGGCACCGCGACTGCACGAATACGATCCTGCCGACGTTTCGTGGCAAAAAGTTTGATTGTCCTTTTCCACTAAATGCGCTTGAAGACTTGACAATATTATCTATCGCATTTACCTGCAGGCCGAGAAGGTAGCTCTAGAGGCTCGTGACCACTTTGAAAATCTACTTCGTTCGCCAGAGGGAGTAGCAAAGCTCCGTGGCAGCGGTATCTTGCAGGAGATTAAGAATTTAATTCCCGATGTGAGCATGAATTATACGGTTGACAAGGAGGAGAAACTGATGGCTCGATTATCTCTCTAAGGTTACCCGAGAAAAGATTGCGGATCTCAAAGTGTCCGATTTTGTGCTGGGTATGATTTTTGAAGGGCCTTTTATGGTTTTCGAGAGCATCTTCCGCGGATTTGGCGCTGAGGTCTGAAAGATATTTGCCACCCTATAAAAAGCTGGGGGTGATATTAATTCTACACATCAGTATGGAAAAGAATTGTCACTGGAAGCGCGGAAGAGCTCTAACCTCATTAAGTCATCTTTTGTGAGTGCTCTAAGCTTTACTCTTCGTATAATACAACTGACGTCAAAAATGTAGGTTTACGGCGAGATTCTCTTTTTCCCATTCGCCGACATCATCCGCTGGGTGGCCCCATTCCTGCCAGAGTTTGCCGTCTTTTACGACCTGGTAAGCCAAAAAATAGTGTCATTGATGACGTCTTGCTAATTAAATTTTTCTGTGCCTTTTAGGGATCAGGAACGGGCAAAGCTGTTCTTGCAGCGAGTTTGGTCCATCCATTTGACCAAGCCATCGGAATCGAGCTGCTTAAGGTAGGCAAATGTATGATGGTATCGACTCGTGTGAGGCTCCTTTTTTATACACTTTTCTATTCAGCCTCTTGTCCGCTGTGCTGAAAAGCGCAAAGCGGCCTTAGAGAAAATTAAGTCTCCGCTCTTAAAAACGGATATTGACTTTATAACCGGCAGTTTTTCAACTACAAATTGGGACAATGGAGATGTGATTTTTTGTCATGGCACGTGCTTCAGCGATCAGTATGAATTAACATTTTGCTTTCAACCATGCAACATTTTATCAAGTTGCGTATTCTTACTTCAGGGAGTGGAATAAGATTATTGTAGCGGCCGAAAGACTAAAGCAAGGCGCATTTTTTATATCCACAACTCATGTGCTTCAGACGGGGCTCTTTGAAGTGGTCAAGACCTATAACTTCACGATGAGCTGGGGAACTGCTACGGTTTACATCCATGTACGTTTTCATCTCACCGCTAGCATGGAATGAATTATCATTTCGCTTCTTGTCGTGGTCACTATTAGCGCCGACGCAAAATTGGCCGCTGGGCTGCACAAATGTTGCGAGGAGGTCGATCAGTACGCACCGATTTGATGCGACAGCAACAAATGTCCACTGGTCAGCCTTAAATGCAAAACATAAACCTTTAATACAAGTTGTTGTGAGGTAATATTTGATTTTGTAATTTACGATGCGTGTAGGTAATTAGAGTCAAACTTAACAATAGCTTTCTACTTGTTTTTGTTAACTGTCAGCAATCTACTCTATGGCAAAAAGCAAAAAATCTACCTTTTCTTGTTTTGCGAAATCTTCTTGTGTCGCTTCTTCACGTGCTTCGGTATTTTTGTCTGACGTTTCGTCTTTTTCTCTTCCTTGGATTCTTGCTTGCGTATTTTTTTGTTAAGTTTGTCCCGAGCCTTTTGCTTTTCCCGTTCCTCACGCTTTTCTTGCCGAAATGCAGACCGCTGCTCGTCGGTGAGATGCGTCTCTGATAGTAATTCTCTTATATCTTCCTCTTCAGAATCATTCTCGCTGTCAGAAGATTCATCAATAGGAGTTTCCGCTTCTTTTTCGTCCCTTTCTTCGCAAGAGCTAATGTCCTGTTCGTCTTCTTCATTTAAAAGATCCATAACACGCATACCCCTCATAACCGGTGCAGGTGTAACACCACGCTCAGCTTCTAGACGCGAAATGGCCGTAACTAATGACTTTTCCATTGTGCCCTCTTGGTAAGCCAGCTGTTCACGCTCAGAGTGCAGCACCTCACCCAGTGAGCGAGGAATAAACGTACTCATAAATACCGCTTCGTCCACTTGCTCTTCATTCGTTCGCTCAATCGGCCGATCTGCAATCAAGCACTGAATAGCTTCCAGACGGTCATCCACACCCTCGTCAGCTATGCGCGGGTCTGTGACAAAGTCAAACAGCTCTTGTGTAGTCATAGGATTTAAGGCGCCAGTCTTCCGAAAGAAGTCTGCAATGTTACGACAATCCTTACGCAAAAAGTCATTGGCGCTCGGGTGCTCGTGCTCAACGGACTGCGACACATCGATAAAAAAGAGTTTTGTCTGGTAGTACAATATATTGTACTCACTTAAGTCACCGTGCACCAAGTGACACTTTTGGTACATGGTGCGCATCATTTTGATGCAAGAGATGTAGCATTCTCGGTAGCGACTGTCGCTAATCTTGGCGTCTTTCAGGCGCGGAGCAGCCCAGCCGTCTTGACCAATAAAGTCCATGAGCAGCACGTGTGAGCGCAGCAATAGTGGCGCGGGACAATTGATATCGGCATCGTGGAGGCGGCGTAAGTTGCGCATCTCCTTTTCAGCCCAAAGTTTTACCATCTTGCGAGGGTTACTCTTCGAGTAACCGTGGCGAAAGCGGAATTCGCCTGATACATACTTCTCACGGTCTTTAAACACTAGAATAGAAGTCTTGTAGACCTTAATAGCGCCCTCGCGGCCATTAGGTAGTCGTGCATGGTATACGTTTGCTTCCTTGCCCGTACTTAAGCAGCCATTAATCTCCGTGACGATGCCGTAATTTAGCATCTTATACAGAATCATACGGGTGCGCGGGTCCAGCACTTGTTCTGTCGTGGCTCGATCGTCACGACCAGTATGGCGCGTGCGCCCACTCTCCTCGTCGCGCAACGAGCGCATAAGCTGATTCTCGGCCACCTTTGACAGGCAAAAGTCGTCATCGCCCTTCATGTTGAGGCTTTTGCACTGTAACCAACCGCAATTACGTAAAAAGAGTATTTTACACTAATGCAACTCCGAGATTAATTTTTATCATGGATGAGGAAAAGGTGCAGGCGTACGCGGATGTAGCGGCACAGATGATGGAGCTACATGCATCTATCGCCCTGCTGGCGCAGAATGTGGAGAAAATGGCGCGCACTGATGAGGAGGTTACCTCTATGACGCGCATCTTTAATGGCGTGTACGCATACTTCGCGAAAATACAGGCTCGATATTGTGTGAACTCATTGTTATTTGTAGATTTAACAATGCGGCGCAGCAAACGAACTATCGAGACTCTTCGCCAATAGAATAAGCTTTAATAGTTTACACAACTAGCAAGAAGCAATCGGCTGAGAAGAATGTTTTGCTCATACCGCGACAAAACACCTTTGCTGTTTTATTTTTTGTTACGATACAAGTCTGTGCGTTATCGGATACAGGAGTACGCAGCAAGTTGCGGCGTGGTGGCATTAGGAATGGCCCAATTAAAGATATTACTTTCCCGCGGCGCATAAACTTTAATCTGTCGGACGTGCGTATCGCGCCCGTTCTGGTGCATCGCGAGAATGGCGATTTGCAAGTAGAATGTCCGCAGCTGATAGTAGAAGCAGTACACAATAATCATCAATAATTGTTCCTAGATCAGTTTTTACCACCCGACCTGACTCAATCCATTATCCATATACAACGGAATCGAAACCCATCCGTTGGGTTCCACAATGTGCTGCACGTGGATCTCTTTCAAGTCGTGCGCCGTAGAACCACTCCGTATAGCAATTTTTTTGGGCGTGTAGCTCTCGTCAAGCTTGTAGTCCAAATACAGCGCTACCTCCTTGATAGTCGTTTTGCGCGAAAAGTGGATGTTGATTAGATGCGGCTGCAAGCCGTCCGATTGCCAGTACGTGTCCATGCTGTCTGGAAAATGTAGCCATAATCACAGCAAGCTATCAAAATGTGTTGCGCTCAAGACTGATTAAAGAAGGCAATGTGCGCACTGTCACGCAACTGATCGATACCGTTGCCAGGTTTGGCTGATGATAGCGACCATGTCGCATCGTCTCCGACTTCGCGCCTTTCTTGGGCTGTAGTCACCATAGTGATTGATGTAGGGTGACAGGAAAGATTATTAAGTCATTCCTATAATTAGCATTATTGGTTTTGATCAAAATACCGATTTTATCTGCATTATGATTTTTATCAAAAAACACTGATTTTATTTTCATTCTTACCTTTTGACCAGAATCAAGACGATCCGGAGACAGTTGGTCGGACGGAACGCGTAAACCGCGTCCACGAAGAGATACTTAAAGGTTACGTCCAATCGTATCCATATTGGAGCGAATTGCTACCGATTGCTTAATTCGCTATCAATAATCCGGTGCATGCGTCTACAACGCATGCCCACCCAGTTTAAGAGGGGGGGACTCGCAAGAGCAAAACCATCTCTAGCTCATGCTCATTCGCGTCGAAATTACCAACGACGCGAGTGATGTCGATGTCAAAGGAATCGACATCGAAGATGAGAAAGATCTGATGGCAGTGCGCACAAAGCGTGCTGAATAAGACAAAACAAATGAGTCAGCAGAAGAAATTCTGCTAATTCGAGAATCAATAATCCGTTTCGTTCAGGATTCCATTGCTAACGCAGAGGACCGTCAGATACGGAACGCAGACAAACATGGAAGAGCAAATGTTCATTTATTATAAATTAATAATCTAGTGCTACTCTCTACGGTAAACTTACCTAAGCGTGTAGTCACTAATGTGAGTAGCAGTAAACTACTACCAAAGTTCATTGGGCCTTTCCGTGTACTGCATCGCAGAGGTAATGCGTACACATTATAACTGCCACGAATGATGCGAACGCATCCTACGATTTTACGTTGGTCGACTCCGCCCGTACCATCAGTACGCAGTTTCTTCCGCGGACGGATCTGACCATCCCTTTCAAGAATATTCTTGTGATCACGAACTAGACTATCATGTTGAGTCTGAAGATTCTCATGGCGAATCCGACGTTCCTCGATATCGCGATGAGCTGACTACAGCTCTTCACGAAGAGTGTGATACTTCCGTTCGTACTCCAACATTGAGAACTCACTTTTCGAACGGTGTTTCAACCGTTCGATATAGTGAGCTTGCACCGTCTGCTCCAACAAGACGCTTACGCTTACCGCGCTCAGACTCTCCTCCAATACATGGAGGAAGTGGTCGAGTTTGTCGATCTTCGACTCTAGATCCGACACATAAGTCGAATCTAATTTATCCTTCTCCACCACAACCATTGGTGGATTGCCTCGGTGGTCAACGTTTCCTTGTGGATCGCATCGTAAACCACCGTGATGTGAAGGGGCAGCGAATGAGTTATCCTGTTCGCTGGCGCGGTTATCCATCTTCGCATAACAGCTGGGAGCCTCGATCCCAGCTTGTGGTTGACTCGTTCGTCAGTATGACGAGACCCATCCGATGAATCAGAAGGTCCATCGGAAAAACACGCGCCCCTGGCGCCTGTTAATCGTTTGCAAACGTCAATCGTATCGCGCATCACGATAGTGATGTGAGCTACTCCCCAGGGCGAAGAAAGGAAATAATCACCCCCTTTCACTCGTTTCGTGTTGTCGACAGAACACTGACAGGGGTCCCCCACGTGAGGCATGAAAGTCCTGCCCCACGAGACAACCGATACAGTTTATGTCTTGCACCGGTTTGGGCTCGTTTTTTAAACTTAACGCGAATCGCGTTAAGTTTTGAAGCCTCCGCGGTCCAGTCAGCACTGGTCGCGCGCAAAGAGAGAGTCAGATAAGACTTTATTACATGTTTTGTATTATTATATAATTAAACTAATAGAAAATCGACAGAAACATAATAACATATTTTTATTAAATACAGTCTACTTTTGACCCTCTTTGAAGCAAGTAATTAATAGAGAGCCTTCCTCTGCACGTACGAGTGTACATGAAGTGACGTGTGGCATCACTTGCACTGGAGCAAAGCAAAGTGGACTTGCACTGAAGCAGTACAAGTCGGCAGTGCACCTTTACAAATGGATTGTCTTGGTCTGCAATCGTCAGGAATGGCGATTGCATCAAGCTTTGCTTGATACTCTCAAAAGAATGCTGACAATCAGCGTTCCATGACTACGTTACATTATCTTCAACAGAGAAGATGTGGTGTCATTTCGGCATAATTGCGAAAGTAAGCTGTACCGGACTAAAGTCAGAGGAAGACTTTTTAGACTCAGAAAGTCTCTTAGTTCTGTAGAATTAATAGGTTTAACAAGTCAGGGAGTCGTACAAGGTATCAAAGCTTAATGAATCCTAGCTCAAGAAATTCATGGGTTTGCAGAACCAAGTGGCAACTAGTGCCCGAGAGCATATACCTTATAAAGGCTTCTATCTCTTACAGGTCAATGCGCAAGCCTTAGGAAGGCGCTTAACGCTTTAAGATTATAAGGGGAACTGCACTTTATTGAATCATATAATCAAAACCTTACCCTAGCTGATTTAAAAAAGATTTCGGCCGCCAGATCTATATCTAGCGGCGACCACATTTGTTACCCATAATAAATGGGTTTTAACTAATAAATTATTTTAGAATAGGATAAAATGGTATTTTACCCATAAAGTAAATGTACCACAACAACGGTTCTCCAGCCAATGTGTGCCCCATTACACCCTCCCCCATCAGGCTAGTGACAGCGAGTGACAACATTCGCTTCATTTTCTCTTTGAGGTTGGAACATAAACAGCGAACCGTTCGGTTGTGTTTCGCATTCCTTGGTCCCATGGCAATTAAGCTAAGTCACAGACTCTTAGCACCTTCCTTGACGATGCGAGAATGGTGGACTTTGAAAGTCACACTTTATCAGAGAAAGAAAAAACAAGACCGTCGCATTTACACGCCTTCTCCTCCAGATGAACGTCGGTGAACCTCGAATCCGTCCTTAGAACGTGGTGGCGGACACAGGACCCTGAGTCCAACATTATTTCGAATCCACTCGACGAAGAGCAAAAGCGGGCAAATCTCATAAAGGAACAAGATTTCCGTCGAGCTGCCGAGGTAGCGAAAGCTTAAGTCATAGATAATACAGATTTACCCCACTTAGTGCGGAAGAGCGTCGCAAAGATATCGCAAGTCACAGCTTGGCTATCTAGATCTCCGGTCCCACGGCGAGAATGCCGGAGGCGATCGCTGCTCGCGACACTCTTAATTAGCGATACCTTACGACAAAGATAATGAAGCGAGGTCGGTATCTGACGTGTTAACGTGATCAAACCCGTAGGGCTTCGGTGACCTCACTGAGAGAAATTCCGATCATTTTGTTTCCAAACGAAACAAGAAGTGAAAAAGAAGTCTCATTTGAGAACTGGGTTCATCGGGCCCCCCCGCCTTCGTAATATTTGAAATATCAGTCTGCGGATGCAGTTACGTTCGGCATTTAATCTACAAAACGAAAAAAGGTCTAGCCGATATTTCAGTGCTTCGGCTGACCGTGCAACCATGGATCGAAGCCGCACTGAGGCTATAGATCCACTAAATTCCACTTCTAGGGGAGAAGGCGTCGTTTGACGCGAGTTGACCCTGAGCTTGGCGCTCAAAAACGTCAACGGCGTACGGGCAATCTTGCCGAAGAGGTACCTCTAACTCCCAAGAGTTTTCAGAAGAGGGGTTCCTTAGCCACTCACCAGATACTGGTATTGACCCTCACGACGACGTCGCTTTAAAAGTTTCTCCACATGAAACTGAAGGTTCCCCCGCGTATCAAGCAGCGCGGGAGGGGGCCGAAATTTTGATGGAAGCATTTGATGCTCTACGGCACGAGGTGCAACTCCGTCGTGAGGTCCTTGCTCGGGTTGAGAGCTCTTCTGAGGCGGTTCGGGACCGTCTTTCGATGCTGGAGCGTCATCAGCGTCATTTAGAGGGCCAGTTGGATATCTTGGTGAGGATGCAGCAATCTGCGGCACGACCGCCTGTCTCGGCGCAAGCGCCTTCAAGTCCACGTAGAAAGGTCTTGATATGGCTTAAGCAAGCCAACGTATAACATTGGTTGTGTACGCAGCTTGCTAGGAAGGTTTAGCGTGTAAACTAGGCCCTTCTTGGCCACGACCGTAAATGGTCCAATAAAGCGTGAGCGCAATTTGGTCTTGATGACCGCGGAAACCAAGTTAGTAGTAGTTTTTTAGCGTTAAATAAAACTCGGTCTCCAACCACATAACAATTAATACAGCTTCTGCCTTTGGCATCTGCTTGTTCTCTTTTGTTTTTCTTGGCTATCAGCCTTCGTGCCACGTACGTGTCTTAAGACACTAAATCACGTTGCGAGAAACTCTCTTACGTGTTTCCGAATGATAACAGGGCTGATATTAGCAAGCCTATCGGCTAACTCTCCCCCACGAAGCCCTGATCCACACAGTGGAATCGTCAACGGAACCGCGGCATGCGCCTAGGGTTTAACCCGTTGGCAAGTTTCGCATGTGCGAACGTATATGCTGACCCATTTATAAAGTGTGGGGCCACCAAAAAATCTGGCTTACAGAGCCGTAGGTCTTTTCTCCACCGAGATGACCACCAAGGACAGTATCGTGTGCCTCATAGAGGATTCGATTCTTCAAATCCTCATCATGAGGTACAATGGTGCACGGAGGATCAGCAGCGTTCGTGCAATAAAGCAACAGGTCGTTATCGATAGATGTAACCTTCCATGCAAACGTGCCGACAATTTTAAACCCTATTCAGTGACTTTAAGAGCTCGTAGCAGAGCTACACACTGTTCATCCTTAATGTAAGCCGAGCCGATTAATTCAGTAATAGGCGACATTACAGGCAATAAATGAGAGAGCGTGATAACGCATCAGCCAAAGCATTCTGCTTGCCAGGCTTATACTTCACCTCGAAGTTGTATATCGCGAAAAAGGATTGCCATCGGGCCATTCTCTGTGAGAGATGGGGCGGCATAGGCGCAGTGCGTAATGACGCGTGATCTGTATATATCACAAACGGCATAGAGCCGAGCAGATGAACTCTGAATTTGACGAGAGCGTACTTCATTGCAAGTAACTCTTTGTCATGAACTGGGTAGTTCTTTTCCGCAGCTTTAAGCTGTCTAGGCTTGAACGCAATAACACGTTCATGCCCATCAACATCTGTTTGTAACAGAGCACTGCCAATGGCAAAATCTGATGCGTCAAAGACGACATTGAAAGGCCAATTTGGCTTTGGCAGTGCCAGAATCGGGGCATGGATAAGACTATCCTTAACTGCTCGAAAAGCATTATTGTCGGTGCTAGTCCAGCACCATTCTGTATCCATTTTAAGGAGATTAGATAATGGCCTAGCCATATCAGCGTAAGTTCCGCTATATTTGTGTAAATAATTGGTGAGACTCAACCCCTTACGCAAATCCTTTTGGTTTTTAAGAACCGGCTCCACACGACTGTGGACAAATATGTAATCAAAATCAGTCTGTGCACAACCTCGATGAAGGCAGAACAGTTGCGTCACTAGAGAATTAAATGTCGCCGGGGCCTTGGAAAGCCCTTGTGGTATAACCAACCACTCCCACATCATACCGCTTTGGGTGTTGACCGCTATAAGTGGGATATCGCTAGCTCGGATGAGCAATTGGTAGTTACCATCGACTAAGTCAAGTGCACTGTACGTTGTACATCCCTCCATATTGTTCTGAAGATCATCCTTTCTAGGAATGGGGGTTTGTGCTGGTATAGTGGCAGCATTAAGCTTATTATAAGCATGTACATTGCGCCATGTGTCGGTGTCGAATGGGGAGATTTGCTCGATTTGCTCCCTTGTACCATTCCCGCCTCGTGCTTAGCACGGAAGAAATCGTCAATGACGTCACACTGTTCCCTTGGTAAAGGCCGCTGTCGTGTGACACAGTATTAAGTTTCCGGAACCAAGTCAATTTCATGACGGAAACCTCCATCCGGAGGTAAAACAGATGGTGGATTGGTACAATACCACATCTTCTAATTCCTTAATCAAGGAATAAAATGTTTTCGTAGATCTTTAAGGATCAATGACCCACTCCGCGGACTTAGCGCAGCTTTTGTGTCATCCAGACCACATCTTGGAATTCCTTAATCAAGGAATAAAAGGTTTTCGTAGATCTTTAAGAATTAATGACCCACTCCGCGGACTTAGCGCAGCTTTTGTGTCATCCAGGACAGCTTCGTCCAGAAGTGACGATGAGTTTAACTCAATCATAGGTTATATGACCACCATCTCAGATAAGTCGCCAGCCTTTAAGGCTCGGCCGCACTCATCGATAGATATTTTGTCTAGCTCTAAAAGAGTATGTAACAAAGGGATTGCCGCAAGGCTAACTTCTCCCTGAATTTTACTGATTACACCATTTACAAGCGTGTGTAATTGCTCACACGTATCACTTTGTGAGGGTATAACCGCTTCGCGTCTCCCCTGTCTTGGAGTAGAGACAATACTCCTCTTAGAGGCCAGGATATTCACGTCCCCGAATTTCTCAGCCTGTATTAATTCTATACCAGACATGGTGTCTAATTCGACATCCGGCAAGGAGTTAGGTTAATTAATTTCCTTTATAATCGAACGTTTACGTTTCGCTTCACGTGCATTAGAAGGGTTTGACACAAAATGCCCTGGCGAACCGCCAATAGTGTTATTATTGACACTTAGTATGGTGCCACCTCGGCCGACCCCACTCGGTGGACTTAAACGTGCCACTCCACGTATCTCAGGGATATTGCACCCTTGAGGTCCTAACTAACCGCCAATAGTGTCACTACCTGACACTCAGAATGGTGCCACCTCAGCTGATCATACTCGGTGGACTTAGACGTGGCACTCCACGTATCTCAGGAATATTGCACCCTTGAGGTCCTGGCGAACCGCCAATAGTGTCACCACTGACACTCTGAATGGTGCCACCTCAGCTGATCATACTCGTTGGACTTAGACGTGCCACTCCACGTATCTCAGGGATATTACACCCTTGATGATTTGGCCTTAGACCAACAATGCTTTCAGCATTCAGTGAATCATTATTACAACGTGTCACTCGATGGAGTACGTGCCGTTACACTTCCTTATCTTGAGTCGGGCTTAGAATTAATGTTTTTGACATTAGATTTTATTAACTCAGACATGCCAGTGTCTAAAACACTGACAGACTCAGTCAATGATTCGCGCCAATAGCGCTTTTGTTGCCTAGCAAAGGTGGTTTCATGACTCTCTAAACTTTGCGAGGAACATTGCGCGTGGCGCCTAAGGTCTTAGACCTCCACTCGATCTATGACTCATGGTGTTCTAACCAGGCCATACCTAAGATGAGATCATATCTCGAATCCAAATCAAGGACGAGACAGCGCTCCATACTGTCAAAGTCCAGAAACTTTATACCTAAGTCTAATAAAACATTGGGACAGTGACACGTCAAAAGGGGAACCGCACTTTATCTAATTAATTAAATCTAATAACCATACCTTAGCTAATTAAAATAGATATCGGCCGCCAGATTTATCTGTGGCGGTGACCTCATTTGTTTCCTATAATAAATGGGATTTAAGTAACTAACTGTTTTAGAATAGGATAAAGGGGCATTTTACCCGTAAGTAAATGTACCACAACAACAATTCTCCAACCGATGTGTGCCCCATTACACAGAGAGTCGTACAAGCTATTAAAGCTTAATGAATCCTAGTTCAAGGGATTCAGGGGTTCGGCAACTGGTGCCCAAGAGTATATACCTTAAAAAGGCTTCTATCTCTTACAGATCTATGCGGAAGCCTTAGGAAGGCATTTAACGCTTGATGGTCAAAAGGGGCACTGCACTTTATATAATTATTTAAATCTTAAAACCTCATCCTAGCTAATTAAAATAGATTTCAGCCGCCAGATTTATATGTGGCGGCGATCACATTTGTTACCCATAATAAATGGGATTCAATTAGCTACCTCTTTTAGAAGAGGATAAAAGGGTATTTAACCCATTAAGTAAATGTACCACAGCAACGGTTCTCCAACCGCCCCATTACAGTTGCAGTAAACAATCTACGTGCTAAGTACTAAAATATATGTTAATAATCTTAACCGCAATATTCGGGTAGTGATGCAGACGAGAGTCAACTGTAAAGGGGCACTACGACTTGTACTGCTTTAGTTGCGAGTGGTGCCTTACTTTATTTCACGTACACTAGTACGTGCAGAGGAAGACTTCTCTTTAAGGTAACTAGCTCAAAGAGGGTTAAATGAAAACTGAATTAATATAATTAAGTATCTCTTTTATCTATCTTGTAAATGCTAACTTAATTATAATCTAATACTAAACATGCAATTGAATTCTTATCTTATCCCAGTATCATCCCTGCTAATTGAAATGAACGTCTTATCTGTATCTCTCTTTTGTTTATCTCTACAGCTGATTAGTCTGCGGAATAAATAGATATAATCGTATATACCTATTTATGGATAAAAGTTCTGAACATTACTATATAAACTAATATCTCCCAAATATTATCTACCTTTTAGATAATATATTAATTAACAACCTTTAAGTGTTAATTTCATGTAAACATACACCCCGTTACATCAACCATATTTCGCCTCTTTTTAATTCGAAACAGATGATTGACCACAATTCTCTTCTTATAACAACAATCCAGTCCGAGGTCTCCTCAAAAGAAATGTACGAAATTTACGGCTCGACAAATGTATGTATGCTCAAATCACAATGCCATTCCAAAGCCAAGACTTCAGCTGAAAATACAATCATTACCAATCACGCCATATTCACACGAATGTGTTACTAAACGTTAGCAATTGCAGGCCTAAAATCGGTAACTTTAATGGTGTGGCTTGAGCTCACTTCGTCTTTTTTTTAATGTAAATGTGCCGGTATATGCAGCGACGTACCCAATACATTTTCTTTGTTGTGCATTTGCTTAGCAAATTCGAATGATCAGTAATATTAAAATTAAGGACCGTATCTTTTTTTTTCCAATGACCTTGGGTGGTGCAACTGTGCGTTTGAGCGACGGTTAATCAGACACTGTCGTGCTTGACAGTTATATTTAATCACTCTCTTTGTCAGATCAATTTTAAGGACGCCTAGCGTCTAATAATCTCGAGTTATCTTAAAATTGTGCATTAGACTTTCTTAGGTGCCCTGTTCTGTTAGGAAAATTAAAAGCAATTTGAACCATTGTACTCGACTAATCAACTAAGCATTCTGAGGCAGCCTCAAGACGAGATCGGTGTCAAGTGATGCAGTGGACTAGCCACGGCCACAAATTGCCTACGCCACGGGTGCATAATAAAGTCTTGCAGTCCACACGCGAGCCACGGTGTGTCCAGATCGATAAGTTTGCACAGAATATCTTGTGACCGTAAGATTTGCTGTAGCTCACAAAGTCGCACAGACCCATAGCGCAGTTACAAGATGTCGTTTCTCAACGCCAGAATCTGTGCAAGCAGCCAAGGTAAATAATGCTCAATTCTGGTCGCACTCCTTTAATTTTTCCAATTCCTAAGGGCATGGTATGTCTCCATATGAATGCTTTCTGCGTCATCGCAATTTGCAAATCAACTCTAGGTCGGTGATGACAGCAGTGCATGACATCATATATCGTCATCAGCAAGGATGCGTATTTCCCCGCAAAAGCCGATTACCAAGGCCTCACTATGAATGATGAGCTACTTAAAGGTTTTATTGGCAACCAGGAACTACTGCAATGTCGCTTTCCATTTGCGCATTTGCCGTCCATTAGCCACTCGTACTTACTACATAAGAGAAGAACACTATGTCGTCTGAGCTACTTCAGCGATACTACGAATGGGCTAATACCACCGAACTCAAACTGCTGGACTGGGTCGACCCTGAAGGAGGTTGGAAGGTCCATCCGTTGGCTAACTACCCACTTGCCAACTTCGCAAGCGTCTACGCAATTTGTATCGGATACCTAGTTTTCGTCATATTTGGCACGGTTAGTTCATTAATGCTTATTCCTGGCAACTTTATCTTACGTCGGATGCATCCATTAGGCTCTGATGAAGATGGGCATCCCTGCAATCAAGACCAGCCCTTTGCAATTTGTTTACAACCCCGTTCAGGTCATCGCTTGCTCATACATGTGTGTGGAAGCCGCCATTCAAGCATACCGCAACGGCTACTCACCATCGCCATGCAATGCTTTTAAAGCAGACGCCCCTGTCATGGGCAACGTGCTTTACCTCTTCTACCTTTCGAAGATGCTTGACATGTGCGACACAGTTTTTATTATTCTTGGCAAAAAATGGAAACAGCTTTCCATATTACACGTTTATCATCATGTTACCGTACTTTTCGTATACTACGTGACATTCCGCGCAGCTCAGGACGGTGACTCGTACGCAACCATTGTACTAAATGGATTTGTGCACACGATTATGTATACCTACTACTTTGTCAGCGCTCACACGCGCAACATTTGGTGGAAAAAGTACCTCACGCGCATACAGCTGATTCAGTTCGTGACAATGAACGTTCAAGGTTACCTGACGTATTCACGCCAGTGCCCAGGCATGCCACCCAAAGTACCGCTCATGTACCTAGTGTATGTTCAGTCGCTCTTTTGGCTATTCATGAACTTTTACATCCGCGCGTATGTATTCGGTCCCAAAAAGCCAACAATTGAGGAATTGAAGAAGAAGCTGTAAGGATTTCGTATAAGTCAGTATATCCAGTCTTCGTCAATTAGTTGTCTTGCCGTCTTCGTTCATATAATTTTGTGGTGCGCGTAATGTACATTTTTAATACAGTTTGCCATTTTCGTAAGGTATCAAAAACAAATGATCACTTAAAACAGTAGAGATAAGCATTATGGTCGTATTCGATTTTTTTGTGGCCGTTGCCGATTTCTTCCAGGCATTTTGCTCTAGAATGACAAACATTTCAGGTTGATGAGTTTCCTGTGTCAATCTTCTGGATACATGCGTTAATAAATGTAGCCATAATAGGTTCGGCAACGGCTGACAAAAACTCTGAAGCATATGTTTCATACCGACGAAGTTGGAGCTAGTATGGTGAGCGTAACAGGGTGTACCATAACATAAATATTATTGTTTATAAGAGGAACAATAAGGAAGTATAAATGATTTTCTTTATTCATAACATTTCCAGTATTGCCATTGTAACACATAAAGGTTGTTAATTAATATATTATCTAAAAAGTAGATAATATTTGGAGGATACTACTTTATATAGTAATGCTCAGAATTCTTATCCATAAATAGGTATAAACGATTATATCTATTTATTCCGCAGACAAATCAGCTGTAGAGATAAACAAAAGAGAGATACAGATAAGATAAGATAAGAATTCAATTGCATGTTTAGTATTAGCTATAATTAAGGTAGAGTTAACAGATAGAAAGAAGAGATACTTAATTATATTAATACAGTTTTCATTTAACCCTCTTTGAGCTAGTTACCTTAAAGAGAAGTCTTCCTCTGCACGTACTAGTGCACGTGAAATAACGTAAGGCACCACTCGCAACTAAAGCAGTGCGAAGTGGACTTGTACTGCGTCAGTACAAGTCCACTTCGCACTGCTTCAGTTGTACTGCGTCAGTACAAGTCCACTTCGCACTGCTTCAGTTGCGAGTGGTGCCTTACGTTATTTCACGTGCACTAGTACGTGCAGAGGAAGACTTCTCTTTAAGACAACTAGCTTAAAGAGGGTTAAATGAAAACTATATTAATATAATTAAGTATCTCTACTTTCTATCTGTAATGCCAACTTAATTATAAACTTATATTTAACATGCAATTGAAATCTTATCTGTCTCTCTCTCTTTGTTTACGTTTACAGCTGGTTAGTCTGCGGGATAAATAGATATAATGGCCTATACCTATTTATGGATAAGATTTCTGAACATAACTATATAAGTAACTTTCTCTAAATATTATCTACCTTTTAGATGATATATTAATGAGCAACCTTTAAGTGTTAATTTCATGTAACGAAACATCCTGTTACAGGTTAAGTGTCGTCACGGGAGCGGTAATCCGGCTCCTCGTGCGCACTTACCAAGTAGAAAGGGATTTATATTTAATCGCATTAAATATAAATACCTATTTTTACCAATCAAAATGTCATCTCTATAGATAACACTTAATATGTATTGCGAGCGTATATTTCTAGAAACCTCGCTTAACGGATGACGCTACCCCGTCAAGGCGTCATTCCTTCCTAATGTGAATGCATCTATGTGCATCACATAAACAAGGGTTGGTCACAAATGTGAACCACACCCGAGTGCTGGGTTTATTACTTAAATTTAGTAATTGACCATCCCCTTAAGTACACCAAGTGTACTTAACGGGGACTGTGTAACATTAGGCCATCTTTAGCCCGTTACACCATCCCCCCCTTTAAGAATGAATTAACATTTTTAAATTTGTCTAAGAGGAGAGAGGAACTGCGAGCAGCTTTACGCGCCGCTAGTTCACTCAACCACCCTAGCAACCTGTGTTTTCATACACGGCGCCAAAGATGCCACCTAAAAGGCCACGTTGGTGGGTCGTTTGCGAAGACGCCCACTCAACCTCGCACTAAGCGCACGCGCCGCGTTAATTCGCCGGCCGCGTCTAATGCCTTAGTCGGAACGCCGACAGCCACTGCGGCTGTCGCGTTAACAGGGCTAAAGGATCCATCCCACTTTAACAGTGAGGATGTTGATCCGTCGCTCATTGTCGACTACAATGAGTCGACACCGTTGCCGTCACCTCATAGTAGTGATGCGGACAACGAGCTCATGAGGAGTGATGATGCGGCATTATTGCCCATCCAAAC